>NC_083825.1:10135431-10213711 GCF_015708825.2 Lethenteron reissneri | reverse complement strand
ATCTCCGCAGCAGCAGCAGCAGCTGCAGTTGCAGCGCTGGCACCGGGGGCTGCTGCTGCTGCGGCCGCTGGACTCTGTGACCGTGCCGCTGACGCGCGTCAAGTGCCTCGTCTCCATGACGACGCCGCGCGATGTGCGCAGCAGCGGAAGCGGCAGCACGCCGCCCTTCGTCGAGTTCGACATGGCCCCCGAAGGCTTCGGGTACGTGAGTTATCAGGGAGGCAGAAACAGCGAGCGGCGGTGACACAGCCCGGCGGCAGCGCTAAATATTTGTAGTGAAATCACCAAACATTGCCGAATAAGGTACAATTATCACGTGCGCGAGTGCTTAACGTGCCAATCATCATTGGTTTGTCTCACACTGCTGAGTTGAAGAACAAATCTCACAGCTAACTTTAGCGATTAGATAGGACGTGTTTTCTCACTTCCCGGATTTTATTTTGGCTTCCTGGATTGTCCTGAAGTTGCTTGGTGCATTGTCAAGCAAAACGTCGCGTATATGACTACCATATTTGTGAGAATTGTTCTACAACTCACCGGTGTGGCTCACCAATAACGATTGGCACGTTAAACGCTTGTACGCATGACAGATGTCATTTATTTGGCTGTCGGCTTGTGGAGGGTCTTGGCCACACAAATTTGGCCAATGCCGGCGCCAGGATTTTCAGGTGGGGGGGCAACCCCTCCAGCAATGAAAAATTATAGGAGTTAGTAATTAAGGACTTGTCCCTTGCTTTTTATTCGACGTGTGTGTGGCGATGGCGTAGCCATCGATCGAGGGTCGAATTCGAACCGTGTGTGATCGGCATCGCGCTCGCTGAAGGTGAATGTCTTCAGGCAAGTCGTGTACTGTATACGCAACTGCGCACAATTCTGAGTCGCTTATAACTGCTTTGCCGTTACTTATTGCCAATTATGGACTCAGACTATTGTCCTATCATCTCATAGAGTCCCTGGCACAATAATATGCTACACAGTGGCAGTGGGGGTCGCAAAATGCCGATTTATTACTAATGAACCCCAATGATCCGATCGAAGTTAGGGATTTAAATCGGATCATTGATGGGGCACGTGCCACCCCACCCCCCCACTGGCTCCGCCAGTAAATTTGGCCAGATCATTACTTGGCTTAACCCAATTATGATTCGTAATAGTGGCTGCAAAAACCTTGTGTTAATTGGAGGAGTCTTTAATTATCATCAATGTAAATTCGAGATACAATCAGGTAATTGAAGATGTAAATTGTAACTAAAGATATTACAAGAACCAAACAAACACGTGAAACTGTAATGACACGAAGTCAAACCGTTCTTTTCCGACGCGCACACTCGGGAGACTTCACAGCCACCCTCTTGTTCTCTCCGCCCCCTCCCTGCCTGGATCCTGTGTGCTCAGCTGCCGTTCCTGCCCAGCTTGGCGCCACAGAACGCTCAGCCGGGCTCAGCGGGGGGCTCGGGGGCAACGTCGGGGACAGTGCCGTCACCAGCGGCATCGGCACAGGCAAGCCCGGACGGGACCCCCTCCCCACAGCATAAATCAATAAATAGACCGACACTGTCACCGTCAACACTGGCTTGAAATGGACAAATATACGTGGCCAGAGTTGAAGTGACTTCCCGATCTGGCAACAATGCCTCACTGTTTCTGCATTGTGACAGACTCGCTCCTCCGCCCGCTGTGCCCGCCACCCCCGCCATCCCGCCCCACCCCACCCCCCTCCCCCTGCCCCGTGCACACCCACGTGCAGGCGAGCGCCTCTTCCCGCCAGCGTCGGGCCTCTCCTTCTCGGCGTGGTTCTGCGTGGAGCGGTTCTCCCCGCCGGGCCGGCCTCCCCACCCGGTGCGCCTCCTCACGCTGGTGCGCCGCGGCGTCGGCGCGGAGCTGCAGCACGTGTGCCTCACCGTGACGCTGTCGGCGCGCGACCGCTCGCTCGTCGTGTCCACGCGAGAGGAGCCGCTCACGGCCTGGGTGAGGCCGCCGCTGCCGCCCTTCCTCGCCGCCAATGCTCTCCGCGCTCCTTTTACCCAGGAGGGGCTCGCCCAGGCTCAAGGAACTTTTTCTCGAGGGTTCTGACAAGTTTTCTAAAAGGGAGAAAGGGGGGCGAGGTTGCTGCTGCGCATGATTCCAATTGAGTGATTTGTAGGTGATGTTTCGGCGTTGGGATATTTGACCAATACCGGTTGCATTGTACGGTTGTTTTTGCTATGAGAGGAAATCGGAGAATCCAGAGGAAACCCATGCAGAAGAGGGGGAGAACATACAAACTCCATACAGAAAGGCACCAGTCAGGAATTGAACCCGGGACCTATCCAGGTATCCAGGTCTCTTAAGCCCTCAATTGGTTTAACCTGAATGGTTACACAAGTACCTTGTCTTTGTCCGTCCAGTGGAGGACCCGGCGGAGGAGAGCTCCTCGTATGAGATTCTGCCATCGCTCCGCTCGCTTCCGCGTGGCCGAGCTGGCGCAGGAGGGCGTGTGGCACCACCTGGTGCTCACCCTGGGTCGCGGAGTGCTCAAGAACAGCACCGCCACGCTCTACCTCAACGGGCAAACTGCCGGCTCCGCCAAGGTGCCGCCCCCCCCCCCACCTCCCTCAGCATCTCATCGCGTGGCACCAGTCAGTCGTGTGTCGCTGCTGGCAACCCTAATTATGCAGTCGCCGGACACACGCCTGCTGGGTTATTGAGGGGCTCCCCCAGTGGTGTCTGTCATTGTGCGGCAAAAGGTGGATTCTTCAGCACCCCGCCTGCAAGTGTGCATGAGTCTGTCAGTAGGGGGCGATGATGTTGCTGTGTGTGTTCTCGATTGCATTGCATTGCAGCTAATGTTCGAAGACGCCAGCACACAATACCATTTACTCATTTCGAATTATATCAAGGGATATTAACGTCTACTGTAAAGCAGACAGCATGTAGTGTTTTATAGTTATACACCAGCAGAACTAATCAGGGCGACCTTCAGCTTTGTGGTCGTCTTTAGGAACACACAATGACACCGCGGTCTCTCATGCGACGTTGTACTCTATGCCCGTGCTCCTTTGGTGCGTGTCGCCCCCGCAGCTTCACTACGTGCGCTCCTTCCCGGTGGCTCGGCAAACCCGCCGGCCGGCCTGTCGGTGTTTGGCTTCATCGGCACGGTGCCCTCGCAGCGCGACGCCGGGCCCCGGCTCCTGGGCGCACCGCACCTCGTGTGGCGCCTTGGCCCCACATACCTGCTGGAGGAGGTCGTGACCCCGGCAGCTGTGGCCACCATATTTGAGCTGGGCTCGAGCTACGTGGGCAGTTTCCAGGCCGTGGGAGCCTCGAGTGAGCATGAGTTATTTTGTCATTTCGCTTCCGAAGCCCGCTTTAATTAGCCCGAGGAACGGAGCCATTGTAGCTTTGAAATTCCCTGGCTCTCACCAGACATCTTGTGTTAATTAAGACGGAAGTTTTTACAGCCAATGTTACGATGCATAATTGAATGTTGGGTGAGACCACATAATGATCTGGCCATATTTAAGCTGTCACGTGGTGTGCAAGCCTTAATGCGGCAGTTAATATTGTTTCAGCTCACACACCGGAGGAGAGCAATTCCCACAATCGCATGTCGCGATTAGATAGGCGATGGTTCCCTTAAACTGTGCCAAGCATTGTCATGATAGAATCCAGGGAGTTGCAACAACCGCAGCACCTGACTCCGCATCTTAAATAGGTGTCATGACCTAACAGAAACAACCAATCAGATTGCAATTAGATATTAACCATCACAAATAATTTATTTTAAATGTTATTCCAGCCCTTGCTGTAACACCTGATCACACATGCGCATTAACGCACACGTCTCCTTGCTTGGTGGTGACGCATACAGACCCCAAAGACCCCAAGGCCGAGGGCAGCCTTGGGCCCCTGGTGGTCGAGGAGAGGGTCTCTCTGGGCCTCAACGCGCTGTCCGAGTCCTCACTGACCGTCGCGCGCATCCGCAAGGTCTACAACCGCGCCGACAGCAAGGCCATCGCCAAACAGGTCCGTCTGTCACCCGCCACTGTCACCGCCACTGCCGCCCGTCACCCGCACTGCCGCACGCAGACCCCCACTGCCACCTGTAATCATAATAATGATATGCATTGGGTATTCACGCCATTCTTATGGTGCAAGGCTATCATGAAGGCGCTGTGCGTCAGACAGTCTGCAGTAGTTTCACATTAGAGGGCAATGTTGTGATGTGTAATCCCTATTGCGTAATTCACTTTTTTTTTCATTTGGCAAATTTGGACCATGACGCCAGGACAAATTGATCGACTCTTTTCGAATAACAACGCCGCGTGTCCGCAGCTCGGCCTGCTGTCCCACGAGAACGCTACCCCGATTCGGCTGCTCTTCAACACAGCGTGCCACCTCACCGGGCCGGCACGCACCATCGGAGCCGCCCTCCTCGGCTACCTCGGTGAGCCACGCCACGGGGGCCGTGGGGTCCGCGGGGAATGTGTGCCCTGTCTGGACGCCGCTAAGCCACGTGGACCAAGATTCTTGTTTTGTCCATTTATATATTTAGAGTCAAAGCAATTTCAATGTTTGTTTGAGCAGGAAATCGCTGTACAATTGGTTGAAGATGCCTGTGTTCTCAGCTGGCTGTTGTGAATAATCCAATTAACGGTGATTGCAATGGTCATTTTGGTTTTTGTGAGTAATCCACTTCACGGTGATTGTGGCGGTTGTGGTTGTGGCTCGTTGGTCGCTGCAGGCGTGCGCACGTTTGTGCCGCGCCAGCTCGCCAGCACCTTGCAGTACGTGGGCGGCGCAGCGGCCATCCTGGGCCTGGTTGCCATGGCGGCGGACGTGGAAGGCCTGTACGCGGCCGTCAAGGCCCTGGTGTGCGTCGTCAAAAGCAACCCACTCGCCTGCAAGGAGATGGAGCGCATTCGCGGCTACCAGGTGAGCACACCCCCACAACAACAAAAGCCTCGACCGACTGCTGCCCGACGCTGGTTACCAAAGGAGTGGCTCTCTCCCTGTTCCCCCCCGCCCTGCCCGCGAACCGTCATCATGGCCGCCACCAGCTGCTCGCCATGCTGCTCAAGAGGAAGCGCTCGCTGCTCAACAGCCACATCCTGCACCTGACCTTCTCGCTGGTCGGCACGCTGGACAGCGGGCGAGAGACGAGCCTCATCCCCAACCCCGCTGGCTTCCAGGACCTGCTTTGCGACCTCGAGGTGCTGCCCCCCCTCCCTCCCTCCCTCCCTCCTAAACCCCCCCATCCTAATAATTCATCTGCCAGTCGGAGGGGGCGATGATTGGAATGTATGATTCCAAGTGAGTATCATTGGACCTCCTTTGCCAGTACCAAAATATAATAATATGGTTTTTCCCCTTTTTTCTGGCAAGAAAACTGAAACCTTTTTACAAGGAATTATGTCTGCATTACCCACAATACTTGTGGTCAAAATGCAAACAAAAAACACACTGATAATTAATGCATTGTCCTTGAAACTGATTGGTCCACACCAGATCTAGATGCTTACCCCGAGCCCTCATTACTTTGATAGTGCATTGTCTTTGAGCTGTGCGCCTTTTGGCGTCCTCTGGTCTAGCACGAATTGAGACGAGGCTCAAAAGAAAGCCGTCTCTGGTGTGGACCAACAGTTTCAAGGACAAAACATATATTATCAGTGTTTTTGTTTGACCACAAGTATTGTGGGTAATGCAGACATGATTCCTCGTAAAAAGGTTTCAGTTTTGTTGTCAGAAAAAAGAGGAAAACCCTATTATTCCAATTGAGTAATTTGTGGGTAGTTTTCTAATTTGCCAAATTTGGTTTCTACGCTTGTGAATGACGTCAAGGGTTCTTTAACATCGATTGTGAAGCATACGGTGCGGATTATTCCACTTATTACATCCGCAGTATTAACCAGAGTGGTCTGCAGATTCGACCCACGCACCTCTGCAACAAACAGCGACCGCGCTACCACTGGGCCGTGTAGTCCTTGAAGGTGGAGTGCCACCTTTGCAGCAGCTGTGGCATCTAGCAGAAGGAAGGGGACTAACGCCATTGGAGTGATGACCTCCTGACCTCGACCGTTGAGAGTTTGGTTTTAGTTGAAGGGTCCGTGTTCGTCCTGTTTTGCGAGCGATGTGCGTCGCTGTTTCACCACAGGTCTGGCTCCATGCACCCTACGAGCTCCACCTGTCTCTGCTGGAGCACTTTGTGGAGCTGCTTACTGAGTCCAGGTGAACACAACAACAACAACAGCCACAGCAACAGATTACATTCATGCAGCATCTGTGTGGCCTTCGGCTAAATCACCCGGTATATATATTAATTTTAACTCAATGGCTGATCATATGTCAAAAGGCCTAAAAAGTCAGATGGTCAGCAACAAACAGCAATATTAGAGTTGTAATATATACGAGTTAACTTGTATCTTGCATTGAGCGAGGTTATTATTAAAAAATCTTGTGGAATAAGGCGATGGGAGGGGATTCCAAAAGTGGAGCAGTGTGAGCGAAGACGCAGAAAGAGACTTGTTGTGACTTGCAGTGTGGTGAGTGAGTGGATGAGTGAGAGAGTAAGTGGGTGAGTGTTGTGACCTGCAGTGTGGTGAGTGAGTGGATGAGTGAGTGAGAGAGTAAGTGGATGAGTGCTGTGACCTGTAGCGTGGTGAGTGAGTGGATGAGTGAGTGAGTAAGTAGGTGAGTGCTGTGACCTGCAGTGTGGTGAGTGAGTGTTGATGAGACAAAATTGTCAGTGTCTGGTAGACTTCAACATGACAGGAGGAATCAATGAGCGAAGTTCATGGCAACGGTAACCATCTCATCAGATCCCGGACGCTAAGTGGGGTTGAACCTGGATAGTGGTCGCCCATCCAAGCACTCTCCAGGTTCCGAGTGGTCACCGACCACTGTTTAGAGCAGGTGCTAGAGGATGCTGTGGGCATGCATGGTGGGCAGCAGAGGGCCACGCAGCAACATCCATTGTACTGTACCATGCCCAACGTCTAAACTGCCCACCTCTTGCCAAACCCCAAAGGTCAAGGTGCATCCGCGCCCACCGTTACCTGCCAAGGTCGCTCGATCTCGCTTCCACACAGAGACACGTACCAGGATACTCCCCCTACCCCTCACACTCGGACCACTCACTTCCCTCCCCCCCCACCCCCCCCCGTCTGCCCCCCACAGTGAGGCGACCCGTAACGCTCGGCTCATGCGTGAATTTGGGCTCGTTCCGCGGCTGCTGCTGACGCTGCGCGACGCTTCGCTGTCACGCGCCTCCGTGGGCGCCGTGGCCAGCGTGCTGCGCCTCCTGCTGCAGGCCTTCCCCTCGCCCGGCGACCTGCTGCGCTTCGGTCACTTCCTCGCCGCCACGCTGCCCCCACACCTGCTCAGCGAGAAGGCGCTATGCCCCGACAGGGACGAGCAGCAGCAGCAACAACAGCAGGACTTTGGTAACAACAACAGCAGTGGGATTGTGGTAACAACCATGGCAGTGGGATTGTGTTAATAGCAGTAATAGAACTGTGGTAACTGCAGCAGCAGGACTTTGCTGACATCAACAGGAGTGGGATTGTGGTGTGCGGTTGTGGTGTGATGCGTGTTTGGTTGTGGCTTACGACGTGCGCGTGGTTGTGGCGTGTGCGGCGCTTGCAGGCTGGGAGGAAGAGGTGGCGGGTCAGGGGGGGGCACGCACTGTGTGGCTCAGGAACCAGCTGCTGGAGACGCTCCTCGCGCTGCTGACGCACGGTGCCCGCGACAAGAGCGCAGTCAGCCTCACGTGAGCGCACTTGCCCGCGGCAAACCCTGGCTCCCAACCCTAAGCATGGCTCCAACCTGAACCCTGGTTCCCAACCCGAAGCATGGCTCCCAGCCCTAAGCATGGCTCCAACCTGAACCCTGGCTCCAACCCTAACCCTGGCTCCCAACCCTAAGCATGGCTCCAACTTGAACCCTGGCTCCCAACCCGAAGCATGGCTCTAACCTGAACCCTGGCTCCAACCCTAACCCTGGCTCCCAACCCTAAGCATGGCTCTAACCTGAACCCTGGCTCCCAACCCTAAGCATGGCTCCAACCTGAACCCTGGCTCCAACCCTAACCCTGGCTCCCAACCCTAAGCATGGCTCCAACTTGAACCCTGGCTCCCAACCCGAAGCATGGCTCCCAGCCCTAAGCATGGCTCCAACCTGAACCCTGGCTCCCAACCCTAAGCATGGCTCCAACCTGAACCCTGGCTCCCAACCCTAAGCATGGCTCCAACCTGAACCCTGGCTCCAACCCTAACCCTGGCTCCCAGCCCCAGGACAATCATATCCCTGGCTATAACCTTTACACATAGCCCCAACGCGAGTGCTAACCCTAAGCATAGCCATAACCCGAGATTCAACTCTTATCCTTACTTTAACCCTCACACCTACCTCTAACCCTAGCCCATAACCCAGGCCCTAACATCATCACCATACCTAACCCTATCGCCTATCTCCAACCTTAACCAAATCCCAACCATAAATCCTAGCCATAACCATTTCCGTAACCCCTACCATAGCCCTAGCTCTAAGTTTCACACAAATCCCTTCGCCAACCGACCTCAACTGTAACCCTAACCACCATACCTTTGATCCCATTGCCAGCCCTCGCCTTAACACTCACCATATCTGACCAATTACTGATACCTAACCCTTAACACGGTTAGCGCGCTGCGCTACGAACTGGGCAGCCCGAGTTTGATTCCCGCTTACGGCCAACACCAGTGACGATTATTTGTACCGGTCCTGGACCTCCGCTAGGTCGACTCAGCCTCAAATGAGTACCTGGTGCGATCTGTAAACATCGCCACTGGGGAGACGAAGGCGGCCGGGCATGGTGCTGGCCACCCACCCCCTCGTGTGCTGTGCGAGCCTCGCTAACAGCACTTGCCCCAACAGTCTGTTAAGGTTATACGGGTGATCTTTGTCTTTGTTCGTGTGAGTAGCACAGTGGTGAGCGTGCTGCTCGACAGACTCGTCGAGTTTGATTCCCACTCACAGCCAACATCCGGTCCTGAACCTTCCCCTGGTTGCCTCATCCTTATATTAGTACCTGGCACGGTGTTTAGGCCTAAACCACGGCATTGGGGAGACAAAGTCGACCAGATGTGGTGCTGGCCACACCACCCCCTTAGGTGCCATGCCGGCCTCAATAGGTCCTTGCAATCAGCACTTTCTCAAAAGTCTGAAAGGTTTCGTGGGGGAATCTCTGTGTTTGTGCGCGTGTGGCGTTGGCGCTGCAGGGCGTGCGAGGACGTGATCAGGACGCTGGGCTTCGACTGGCTGCTGCTCTTCACGCAGGGCCACCTGCACCCCAGCACGGTGCTCGCCAGCATGCGCGTGCTGCTCGCGCTGCTGTCCCACCCCTCGGTGCTGGCGCGCTTCCGCGAGGGTGCCCCGGGGGGCGGCTGGCTCGACCACACTGAGCCTGTGCTCACCAACAAGATCGGTTCCGTGCTGGGTATGTCCGGACGGTGCTGGGGCAATGGTAAGGCTGGGGGGGCTAGAAAAAGTCGGTGAAGTGGCGATCTCCTGCCCAGTGAGCATTGAGTCATTGATGCCCTTCGCCTGTTTACAGCCCTGGAACTTCCACATTACTTTGGCGGGGGTGATCTCTCCATTGGGCAAACACTGATAACTTCCCCACAAAGTGGCATCTGTTTTATGGATCCTGGAGTGATGATGGGCTGAGTCAACCCCCCAACCAGGATTAAATTCCCAACTTTCCGATTGCGAGTCGCTCGCTTTACTGCCGAGCCACCTTCGGGCTGGAGGTGGGGTGTGTGTGTTAGGGGTGGGTGAAGAGGATGATGTGAGATGTAGGGCTATTGTTGAGGGTAATGAAGAGACTTCGCGAGCCACCACACAGATTTGCGATCGCCTCTTGTCCAGCGTGTGCCGTGACCCCTCCATCTCTCCATGCTTTTCCTCCACCCGCCCATTTCCCCGGCCGGCCGGCAGGCATCAATGTAGGCCGCAGCGGCGGGCGCTCGAGCGTGCGCGAGATCAACCGCGAGGCGTGCCACGTGCCGGGTTTCGCCGTGCTGCAGGCCTTCCTGCCGCGCCACACCGCCGTGCCACAGCTCTACTTCCTGCTCATGGCGCTGCTGCTGCAGCAGCCCATCGCCCGCCTTCCCGGCGACCTCAAGGTGCTACCCCACCCCCCCTGGGCTTTGTTTTTCTCGTGCGGATTTTCCCCGGTTTGACCGCCGTACAACGCTCCCGGTGTCGTGTGGCACTCTGGCGGATCCAAGGGGAAGGGGGCACGATGATATTGTCCAGAGAAAATATGTTAAATGTTTTTTTTTCATTATTGTTAATATAGGGGCCCTATTTGAAAATATATTTTTATCTGTGACCACCCACCTTGGGAAGTCACGAGATGAAGAATTGCCTCAGATCTCGTGCAGTGTGGTCCACGGAAGGTAATATCACATAACTACCTCTGAGATCCCTCTGGTCCTCACAGTGGAGGGCAACGCTTTCCCACCCACTCTGCGTACGAGAGTGCGGCTTTTCGCATGATGGTCAAATCGACATTTTCATTCTCAGAGCTTGAAATTGGCCTGATTAAATTCAGAATGAATTTCATTGTGATGGTTATATTGTGTCTCTGTGTACGTGCCCTTGTGTGTTAGCATGAGTTTATTGTGCACATGTGGGTGCATGTGTGTGTGTGTGTTATTGGTGAGTTTGGGTTGGTGACGATGATGATGATGTTGGCGCATGTACGTGTCTTGTTGGTTTAGTTTGACCTGGACTCAATCTGGACGTTCATCTTCGGGGTCCCCGTGAGCGATTCCTCCGGACTGGCAGCAGTCGCGCCCATCAATGGCATCTGCCCTGAGGCTGCTATTCTCCTGCTATCCATGCTGCGCAGTATGCTGAACCAGGTACAGCTCCTCCTCACGAATTCTAAGCATTTTGAGACACAGTTTGCATGAATAACGCCATATACAAATAACACGTTGTTGTTGTTGTTTGTACTGCCTGTTTACCCAGCAAATCCTCACTGACTTTGGAAACTCTTATTTGGGAGGGTCCTGCTAAGTTTCAGCAGTAGGGGGCAATGTTGCTGCTGTGTCATCCCAATTGAGTAATTTGCAGGTGATTTTTCAGCATTGGGATGTTTGGTCAATACCAGCTACATCATATAAGTTTTGTATTATGGAAGGAAACCGGAGGAAATGCACACAGAACACTTTTGGAGAACATATAAACTCCGCACAGAATGGCGCCCGAGACTCGAATGTAACACGGGCCAACTGCGCCACCCTCCCACAACGATTGAGTTTGTGTGTTATGGTGCCGTGCAGCCGTGGGGAGCTGTCGTGTCATGGTTAGTGCGCTGCGCTACGAACCCACCAACCCGAGTTCAATTCCCGCTTACGGCCAACACCAGTGACGAATATCTGAACCGGCCCTGTGCCTCCCCTAGGTCGACTTGGCGTCAAATGAGTACCTGGTGTGGTGTGCAAAAATATCGCCACTGGGGAGACGAAGGCAGTTGGGGGTGGTGCTGGCCACTCACCCCCTCGTCTACCATGCCGGCCTTCATCGATGCTCACTAACAGCACTTGCCCCAACAGTCTGTTAAGGCTATACGGGGAATCTTTGTCATTGCTGTGCAGCCATGGCAGTCGGAGGAGGAGGGCTCGTGGCTCAGGGAGTACCCGGTCACGCTGCTGCAGTTCTTCCGCTACCTCTACCACAACGTGGCCGACATGGCGTCGCTGTGGAGCAGCCCTGACTTCCTCTCGGCGCTGGCGGCGACGCTCTTCCCTCTGCACAGCCGCCCTGTCTCGGAGATGGTGAGGCCCTCGGGCAGCACCACAACCACCAACGCCACCACGATGATGATGGTTATTATAGTGATACTCATAATGATGATGTTGCTGAGGATACTGCTGATGACGATTGTGCCAATGATGCTATAATGGTGACAATGAAAGTGATGCTCTTGACGATGACTATGATTTTGACAATGCTGCTTTTGACTATTATACAACTGATGATGACGGTCAAGATACCGATGCTGCTGATGATGCTGGCGGTACTCCACCCTCCCCGCCCCTCCCTCCTCCTCCGTGGTGGTGGCAGTCGAGTGACTTTGAGGACATCCTGGACGTGGGCTCTCCGGCTGACGAGTACAAGTCGATAGTGGGGCCGGACGGGGGCGGCCTCAACCGCAGCCAGTCGGAGTCGGTGAGCGTGGCCGGAAAGGCCCTGCTGGCGAGCCACCCGGCTCGCAAGATCGTCCTGGACTTCATGCGCGTCATCGTGGTGGACAACCTGTGCCTGCTGCCGGCCTCCAAGCAGACGCTCGCCCTTGACGTGTTGCTTGAGGTCAGAGGGCACACGTGTGTGTGTGTGTGCTCGTTGTCTATTGCATGTGTGCCTGTGCGTATTGTGAGTGGTAGCGGTTAGCGTGGTGCGTAACAAACCTGGCGACCAGAGTTCGATTCCTGCTCATCACCAACAACATTGACGATCCTGGGCCTTCTCCAAGATCACTCGGCCTTGAATGAGTAGCTGGTGTGATGTGTAAACATCGGCATGAATGTGTGTGTGTGTGCGTGACCCAGGCGTCCCCTGACCGCTCGACCAAGGCGCAGCAGAAGGAGTTCCAGACTGACCTCATTGTTGGGGTCATGGAGCATCTGCTGGCGGCTGACGTGTTGCTGGGTGCGGTGCCACTACCTCCAAACACAGACAACCGCACACAGCAGAGATTGTTTGTCCAGTGTGGTTTGCGGTGGCAGGCTTAGGGTCTGATTGGCCATGTCGGTTAGGGTTAGGGCATGGTTAGGGTTGTGGCTAGTGTTGTGTGGATGGTGGTTTGCAGGCGCATGGGTTCACCGTAGATTTATCATCGGTACCCAACAATTTGATTAATTTACCATCACTTTGTACATTTACCACAGCGTTCAGCATTGATTCACAGAAGGGCCATGGTTTGTCATACAGTTCACCACAGGATCACAGGTATGCCATGCATGCACCATAGATTCAACATAGGAATGTGGAATTTCCCCCACTGGCTCCGGTTTATAAACAGGAGATGAGCACCGCCCCAGTGCTTGCTGGCCAGGCGCTGAGTCACCTTGCGTCACGCAGGAACCACTGCCACTGGGGGTGCCCTTTGACATGTGTTGAGATGAGATGTGACTTGTTTATCGCGTGTAAAGTGCTCCGGCGGAAAGGACGGCAGCCATACCAAAAACAAGCTCACGATCATTATTTCAGCAAGAAATTACTGGCCATTTCCTAACCTGTTGCGGTCGCGTGCAGGCGAGGATGCATCCATCCCGCTGGCGGCCGGCGGGAGCTACTCGACGCTGGTCGCCAACACGCTGTACGTGGCACAGAGGCTGGTGGACAAGCTGTGGCAGGGCATGTACGCCCGTGACTCCAAGCAGGTGGTCGACTCCCTGCTGCAGCTCATCACGCAGGTGAGCGCCCTGGCCGCCCCGGGTCCACGGGTCGGGATTGGAGCGCGCGGACCGCGTTGGGCTGTGTTACACCGAGGGCTCTTGACTCGAGAGGTTGCGAGAGACCGTCGGTAAAAAACGGCAGGCAGCGATGAAGTCCGAAGAAATGTGTGCCACACAGGGAGAGCTGCCACTGGTGGTTCCCTTATTTTTAGATGTGATAAGGCGCTTTGAGTTGCATTTAAGCGCATTATTATCTCTATGCAATACAACAAGCCAAACAAACTGGACCGTGTCTCCTCCTCCCTGCCGAATCGGCTGCTCCCCCCTCGCGCAGTCCAAGCGCAAGGCCCCGGGCCTGTCGGCGGACATCCTCTACCAGTGCCTGAACCGCAGCGTGCTCTACCAGCTGTCGCGGCCCCACCGCACCGTCTCGCAGCAGATCTCCCTGCTGGACGCGCTGCGCACGCTCACCACGCAGCGCGCGCTTATCTTTGGCGCACACAACCCCGACCCAGAGTTCCTGGGCTGCCTCGTCTACTGCCTCATGCAGCTCTACGCGGGCAGGTGAGCTCTGCGTGCGCATGCGTGTGTGCACGCGTGTGGAGCACGCAAATCCTTGAAAGATCAGGACACAGTCCCATCAGTGAGCTCCTCTGGCAGGCAGGGCTGCGTTGGCTGGGTCATGTTGTTCTTGGTGTGTGTGCGTGTGCAAGTATATGTGGGTGCTTGTGAAGAGCGGTCGTATAGTAGTTACCGCACAGCGCTATAAACACTGCGACCCAAGGTTGACTCCTGCTTAAAGCCAACATCAGTGATGAATATCTGAACAGGTTCCTGGGCCTAACCTAGGTCAAACGTAGTCTTGAATGAGTACCTGTTGCAATGTGATATATATCAGCATTGTAGAGACAAAGGCGGCTGGGCATGGTACTGGCCACCTACCCACTCGTGTGCTATTCCGACCTCAATAGGTGTTCTGCTTCATTAGGTGGTCATCTGTTAAAATGCTCTATAGGTGATCTTTGCCTTTGATGTTGTGTGGAGGAGGCTTGTAAAAGATGCCACCGGGTGGTGTTGGTGCACACCTGTCCCAGCACTATGGAGCCAGCGGGGGTTGATGGGTCTCACACAATTTTTAAACTCCCTTTCCCATGAGTGTCGGGATGCCTACCCTCACTGGCCAGGTGGTGGCAGTACAACAAAGTGGGTGAATCTCACCCCCAGCAGGCGTTTTATTTGGTACTCCGGTTTCCTCCCACATGTAAGCACAAAACATCTTAATATATAGAGGACCACAGAGCTTTATCAATTGTTTGCACCGGCTAACAGCCTGGCTGTCTTATTCCTGCATGTCCGTGGTTTCTCGTGCCTCTTGAGTCATTCGTTGTCAAAGAGAGCGAACGAATAACGTTACAAGTCTAACATTATTGTTGTTGGAAAGCAGTTGCCTCCCAACAACAACTCAGAGGCCACCTGGCCAGTAATGAGGATGATGAGAGAGCTCTACGGATGGCAGTGTTTTCTGGGACAATGAGAGACAGTCACTTGCGGGCGAGTTGTTGAGTTGTTGTGCTGTTGCGTTGCAGCCACCCGGACGGGTTTGGCCTGGAGGCGGAGGGTCGTATGACCACGTGGCACGTGACCCTGGCTCCTGAGCTCGAGTCAGACCGATGTCACGGCCCAGACACGAGTGAAGGTATGGCACCAGTGCTTGAACCCTCTGAAAACTACCCAGTTGCGTGCGTGCGTGCGGGTGGGTGTGCGGGGAGCAGTAGCGTCGTGGTTAGCGCGCTGCTCTATGAACCCAGCGACCTGAGTTCGATTCCTTCTCATGACCACCAAAACACCGATGACGATAATTTGCACCGATCCTGGGACTGCCCTAGATCGACTTAGCCTTAAATGAGCACCTGGGGCAGTGTCAAAACAGCACTGGGGAGTAGGCAGCCAGTTGTGGCGGCTGCCACCCCACCCCGTCGTGTGCCGTGTCGGCCTCAACGGGCGCCTCTCTCGCGGCACTTGCCCCAACAGCCTGGAGCTTCACGGGGGTTCTTTGTCGTCCTGCGCTCTTGTGCGGCAGGGCGGCAGCTGTTGCTGAAGGCAGTGCGGCGCGTGTGGGCCGAGCTGATGGTGAACCGGCGCCATGCCGTGGAAGACTGGTTTCGCGTGTCGCTGCCGAACAGCGAGACTAGCGGCGTCGACATCACCGCCGCACGCAGCATTCTGGAGGAGCCGGCCTCCAAGTGCTGGCAGACACACCTTGGTGCGGCCCACGGACACAGACATGCACAGGCACCCACCTCACTCATCAGTGGTGGTGGTCATTGTGGTCGTCGTGGTGGTGGTGATGGTGATGTGGTGATAATCGTTATGATGATGGTGTTGGTGATGGTGGTATTGGTTGATGGATGATGGTGGTGATATTGGTGTTGATAATGATCATGATAATATTGCTACTGAAGCAACTACTCTGTCATCCACTCAGTTACTCCACCCACCCACCCACCCAAAAAACATTCCACCCAACAAACCACCAATCCAACCAACCACCCAAACACACATACACCCACTCACCCATCCACCCACCCCACGACACTGACGACAACAATGATGATGATGTTGCAGCCCATGAGAAGAAGCTGATTGGCCGGGGCGAGGCGGCCGTGGGCTCGGCCGTGCAATCGAAGCTGTACCGCGTGAGCAGCGGCTTCGCGCTCTCGGTGCTCACCGGCGGCCGCAAGTACCGCAAGGAGGCCGGCGCCGGCCGCGCCGCGGCGCCCTCTCTGCAGGACGCCACGGGCTGGATGTTCACCCACGTGGCGGTCGTGCGTGACCTCGTCAGCTTCCAGCACCGCCAGCACGTGGAGGTGAGCGCCGCTGTTGCCGGAGGGTGGGTGGGAGGGGGAGACGGGGGCAGAGCCTTGGTGTTGTTCTAGACAACAGCGTTGTTGTTATTATTCAGATAAATACAATAATTAATAATTAGGCTGATTTGTAACGCGCACATTTGCGGGAAAAACCACAGACAAGCGAGAAGGCAGCCAGAGACGGGGCAAAGTGTTGCCCAAGTTCTGTGGCCTTATATTGGGATGTTTAATGAGTGGGGTACACAGAGAAAATCCACATGTGCAAAGGAGATATGAATCCACTTTCCGGACTGCCATCACATCTTGACAAGGAGATGGTGACCCCGATGCCCATGGGTAGGGAGGGATGTTCACGGACTTGTGCGTGCGATCCACCAACCCACGTTGCCTGCATAGAGCTGAGTTGAAGGCCAAGTGCAGCAATGCCACCCGCGCCCCGTGATCCAATAAACACATCACTCTGTCAATTTTATTGTCATCATCACCGTCATTGTAGGAACTGTCGCCCTTTCTGGATTTAACCCCCGCGTGTCCGCCCGTGTACGCGTTCAGCGCCAGCAGAATGCGCAGCGCTACGTGTCGGAGGAGTTCAGCCAGCTGGAGGGGGAGCTGACACGCGAGCGGGGGCTCTGGGGGCCCCCCGTGGGCTCGCACCTCGACAAGTGGATGCTGGACATGACGGAGGGGCCGTGCCGGACGCGTAAGAAGATGCTGCGCAACGACATGTTCTACGTGCACTACCCGTACGCGCCCGACGGGGAGCCGTCGTCCCCGGCCGCCGCAAGTCAGCACGTGAGGCTCGCGTTAATTGTCATGACCATCATCATCGTGACCATCGTGATGTCACCGTTAAAGTATACGTTGCGTTCATATTGCGCCAGTTTAAATGCATCGTCAACACAGAGAGTGCCTTACATCGCGCCTCATCTCAAACGTTTTAAGCGGCGCCTCCAGCGGCAGTTATGTCCCCTGTTTGGTGCAAGGTGGCTCGGCACAGGCCTGCAAGTGGGCACGAGCCTGCCAGTAGGGGAGCGATGATTGTTACATGTTTTCCAATTGAGTAATCCGCCGCTTGTTGTGGAGGTTCACGCTTCGAATCGTGATCGGTACTGCTGGTGCACCATTGGAACCTCATTTGCCAGTAAAAAATATGATAATTGGTTTTTTACCCTTCTCTCTGGCAACAAAACTGACATCAAGGCGCCTTTTGGCGTCATCTGGTCCAACCCATGTGAGACTAGGCTCTAAGGAAAGCTGTCTCGGGTGTAGACCAATCAACTTCAAGGACAGTGCACATTATGTCTTTTGTTTGCATTATGGCTGCAGGTATTGTGGTCTATGCAAACATGACTCCTTGTAAAAAAAAAGGTGTCAGTTTTGTTGCCAGATAGAAGGGTAAATAAACAATTATCATACTGCTGGTGCGTTGACCGTAAAACACTACGCAATGTCTGCTTAACAGTGGACGTGAAAGAACCCGTAACGTCCTTTGATGAGAGTAGGCCATTGTGCACCGGCATCATAGTGTACATTTGTGAAATTTAAAAACTTTACAGTTGGGATTACAGAGAGCAACATCGGCCCCTGCTGTGAAACGGTGTCTGTGAAACATCGCAGCGCCTCGCTTCGTGACCGCCGTGTGCTACGGGAACGGCGCGAACGCAAAATGCGGCGAAGGCCACGATGACTGACGCGCGCTTCGTCTGCCGTGCCGCTTGCGTGCCATTGCTGCGACTGCCGCAGCGGCCGGGGAAGTACCGGCGCGCCGTGAGCCACGACAGCAAGGAGTTCTACAAGCGGCGCTCGGCGTGCGGCGCGCTCGAGTCCGTCGCGCCGGAGGAGGCGGCCGAGGTGGACGGCGCGCCGCCCGACAGCGAACAGCACGGCGGCAGCGGCGGCGACGACACCATCGCACGCGTCAGGGGTGCGCATGCACGCACTGCATGACCACGAGCCCGCGCACGCATGCATGTACGCGATGGCACGGGCGAAAACACCCCAGCGCGTGTAAGCGGTGACGACACTGATTATCATCGGTGATTATAATGATTATAATCGCTAACACGGCCGGTTTGGTTCGACGTTCAACCCCGTAGTAAACTCATCAACACTGCAATCCTATCAGAGCTGTTGTGGAATGGCTGCGTTACTAGCCTGGCGAAGAAGAATCTTGGTTGTTTAATTTGTGCCGAAGACTTTTTTTTTCACTTCCCGACTAGTCTATTGTGAGTGATGGAGTGGGGGGGAAGGTATGGAGTTTGGATAGATCTGGCCCGGTGTCTGGTCGCAACAGTCCCTAACGTAACTCGACGGCTGTGCTGCCTGCGCAGGCATCGTGAAGGCGCCCCTGCGGCGCTCGCGCTCCGTTCCGGACCCCAGCGAGGAGGAGGGCTCCGAGGGCGGCGCCGAGATGCAGGGCGACGCGGTCGGAGGAGAGAGCGAGGAGAAGACCGACAATCAGACGGTGTTGCGGCTCCTGGAGGAGGGAGAGAAGGTGCCGCCGCCGCCACAGCGGGCAGCGAGAAACTTGACACGGGGGGGGTGGAGGGGGGGTGGCAGCTTTGGCCCTTTCCCAAAACACTTCATTGTATAGTGTGATAGAATTTGAAACGCTCTTTACACGTATATTATTAGAGCATGTTTGTTTGCGTGTTCACCACAAGTACCTGTGGTTAACGCAGACTTGATTCCTTGCAGAAGGTTTCTATTTGGTGTTTGAACATCTTAACAGAAAGGATAAAACCTATTCTTGTTATTTTTATACTTCGATCCTGGCAAAAAGGTCCCATGATACTCCTTACACGGCCGTTGGATAAGAGGTTGCAAATATTTTGAAAAAAAAATTCATAACAATAACTCGAACGTTTACGGCCCGTTAAACTCTAGGTTGTATTTGGCAGACTGTTGACTGAATCTGCTGATCGCTGCTGATGTCGGTGACTGACATTAGTGACTGACGTCTAACGAGATGTATTTGTTTTCATACATGGGGGTCCGCGGGACCCGGACGGTTATCTTTCAATAATTATAAAATTGTAATTCAATCTTTAATAGTAATTATTGATGTCTCTCATTTGAGATACATGTTCTATTTAAGACAGGAACCAGGTGGATTGCTGCACTATTCTGACAAATCGCCCGATGATGCTGGATGGTATTACCAGCGAAACGTCGTACTCAAATTGTAAATATTGTGTATTTACTCTCTAACACACTGGTGGGCTGTAGTAGTAACTTATTGGCCTTTTGTTTACATGACAAATCCCTTACTAATTGGCTGTGTCGGGTGGTGGAGGGTTACGACACATAGTAACGCAATCTAACCCAAAAACCTTTATTATGAATAATATTCCTGAAATGATTTGCCCCATCTGCCAAAGCCCGTTGGCTTCATTATATTTTAAATGTAACCTTCCCCCCTCTCTCATTCGCTCACTCCTCTGTAGATCTGCCACCTGTACCGCTGCGCGCGGGTACAAGGTCTGGACACGAGCGAGGGGCTGCTCCTCTTCGGCAAGGAGCACTTCTACGTCATCGACGGCTTCACGGTGACGGCCACGCGAGAGATCTGCGACATCGACCACCTGCCCGCCAGGTACCGGCCACCCCCTCCCTGCACCCTGTCCTCTTTCTCCTCCTGTCTCGTCGTCCTTCTGCTCCTTCCTCCTCTTGTTCCCCCCACTTCATACTCTCCCCCCCCCCCCCCCCGGTCGTCTTCTCCTTCCCTCCCCTCTCCTCCCCTCCCCTCCCCTCTCCTCCCCTCCCCATGGTGTTTGCCAAACATCTCAAGACCTTCCGGACAAAGAGTCGTTGATCCAAAAGGGGGGGAATCGCCACCTTAAAAATGTGTATTTTTTTCTTATATATGCCGGAGAAAATGCTTTGGCATTTTTTACTTTTACTTATATTAACGGCAGGCCCTCTTTAAAAGGCTTGACATGTGTGGACCCCCCCTCCCCCCCCCCGCCCCCCCCAGGGAAATTTCGAAGTGAAATGTTTTTGTCACGGCTACCATGGTGCTCGCCCACCCTGAGCACAGCACCTCCCCGTCTGCTGCTGCTGCTGCCGCTCGACGTTGCCAATTTAGCTTTCCCCGATGTTTTTGTTTCCGCCAGTGAACAAGACGCCATCATCCCCAAGGGCTCGCGCCAGGGCCCATGCCAGCTCAAGAGGACGTGCAGCAAGTTCGCCTACGAGGACGTGCGCGAGGTGCACAAGCGGCGCTACCTCCTGCAGGTGAGAGCGCCAGGTGCACAAGCGGGGCTACCTCCTGCAGGTGAGAGCGCGAGGTGCACAAGCGGCGCTACCTCCTGCAGGTGAGAGCGCGAGGTGCACAAGCGGCGCCACCTCCTGCAGGTGAGAGCGCGAGGTGCACAAGCGGGGCTACCTCCTGCAGGTGAGAGCGCCAGGTGCACAAGCGGCGCCACCTCCTGCAGGTGAGAGCGCGAGGTGCACAAGCGGCGCTACCTCCTGCAGGTGAGAGCGCGAGGTGCACAAGCGGGGCTACCTCCTGCAGGTGAGAGCGCGAGGTGCACAAGCGGCGCTACCTCCTGCAGGTGAGAGCGCGAGGTGCACAAGCGGCGCTACCTCCTGCAGGTGAGAGCGCGAGGTGCACAAGCGGGGCTACCTCCTGCAGGTGAGAGCGCGAGGTGCACAAGCGGCGCTACCTCCTGCAGGTGAGAGCGCGAGGTGCACAAGCGGCGCTACCTCCTGCAGGTGAGAGCGCCAGGTGCACAAGCGGCGCTACCTCCTGCAGGTGAGAGCGCGAGGTGCCGCACGCAGAGCGCCGTCGTGAACTGATCGGGACACGCGGCGCGACGGGGAGAGGAGGAGGGGTGAGCTGCGTTGTGGGTGGAACACATTGAGCGAGTGAATTAGAGCCCCACCCCTAACCTATGAATAAACCGGTGACCAGTACTAGCCCTCCTAACTCTAACCTCTTAATCCTAACCTGCCAGCCATGCATGAGTGCTTACCCTCCCACTGAACCTAATCCCAACCAACTATCCATCCATGCGTATGTTCTCTAATCGACTTGTTTATTTTTCTTGCTGTCCATGTAATTCCCATTTTGCATCGTCCCATGCTTCTTTTTGCACTCTTTCATTTTCTGTTCCATAAAAATGTTGCTTTGGGATTGATTAACAAATGAGATGTGACAAACGAGCCAGGCACTTCAAACCAGACAGTACAAACAACACCCTTTTACGAATACAAAATAAATAAATGAGACCAAGATAATCTAACGTGTGACCCTGATTGCTGACTCGCAGCCTCTCCCCTTGCCTCTTTGTTTGGACGCGGTGTCTCCAATGCAGCCAATCGCAATCGAGGTTTTCTCCAGCGACGGACGGAACTACCTACTCGCCTTCCCAAGGGGCATCCGCAACAAAGTCCACCAGAGGTACGCCCACCCGGCCGCCCCGTCCATCTGCCCCACGCGGCCCACCCGGCCCACCCGGCCTATCCGGCCCACGCGGCCCACGCGGCCCACGCGGCCCACCCCTTATCCATCTGGCCCATCTCACTGACACATTTGACCAATCCCGCCATTCTGGCTTATCCTGCACATCCCCAATGTGATCAGGGAGGGCTTGAGACTCCTCGGTGATCCTCTCCTGGGTAAACATGTGTGATGATCGTTTTGAGAAAGTGTTACACTTGTTGTTGCGTTGTGCGTGCGTGAAGGTTCCTGTCGGTGGTGCCGTCTCTGGCCGACAGCAGCGAGTCCGTCTCTGGGCAAAGGCCCAACACCAGCGTGGAGGGGTGAGTCTCACACGGACGTGCATCTGCTCGCAAGAACACACTGGAGGTCGTGCGTTGGTTCTGAGCGACAGTTGCGTGATTTGCCAAGAAGAAGGAAGCGACGGTGAGGTGTGTGAGGTGAGGTGGTGGCCTCAACCGCACCAGCTGTTTTACTTTAGAGATCTGATTTGTGACAGCTTCAACCGTAACTTATTCTGCGCGTGTGTGTACACGTGCAGCCCTTTTGTCAGTCCACTGCTGGATGAGGGCCTCCCCACGCTGTGCGGGTCATGGAGCTTGTGTGACCATACTTCACCGCACTGCTCAGTGCAGGCTGATGAAAGCTGGGAGCATAGACGTTGAGGCATAGTACAGTACATGGATACTGTACTATGCCTCACTGCCCTATGCTGACAGCGTAGCCCGGCAACAGCCCCAGACAAATATTTAATGCGCGGTGCTTGCCCATCCAAGCCCTGTCCAGGGTGAAACTTGCTTAGCTTCCATGATCTCACGAGATCAGGTGCATTCATAGGCTACGTAAAAATGGCTTTGCCAACAGCTCCAACATCCATTACACATGGGCATTGTTCCAGCAGTCGTATTTACGCCATCGCACTAAGAATGGGCCGTTTCCACTCATCCTCACTGCGTTCAACTTCCACACTGCAGGTCGCCACAATACATTCACCCACCCACTCACCCACTCAATCACTCACCCAATCACTCACTAAAGCACCACACTGTATGTCACAAACCTTTTCTAACTGCCTAATTTTTCACACTCCTCAGAATTCCCGCCTCTTTTCCCCGAGTTATTAAGGCCTCGCTCGGCTCAAGAACCGTGTTCACCCTGTCTCTTTGGCTCTTATCTGTTAGGCTATCATTGGTGCCAGGTGCTCTGCGTTAAAAAGCTTGGAGCCTGTGCATCTGTGATCTAAAAACAAACACACGCACGCACGCGGGTCCAATTAAAATGATCTCGCAGCACACCGCTGACACGTCTGTGTGAAGCAAAGTCTCAACACACTGATTGATGGGAAGTAGTTTTTTTATTCATTATTCGTCATTGTGCTAAATCAGACATCGTTATTCACCCAGGTTTGTGAGTGTAAATATAGCAGTGTGTCACTCATTATGGGTGGCGGTACGCGCAAGCACCTGTGGTTAATATCTCCGCGTAAAATTCTATATCCGGCTCAGCGGTACAACAAAGCGGCTCGCAAGCAGAAGGTCGTGAGTTCAAATCCCGGTTGTGGGTTGACTCAGCCGCCCATCATCCCTGTCTCTGGGCCCAATAAAATGAGTACCGCCTTGTGGGGAAGTCAATAGTGGTTGCCCTACGAATATTCTCACCTCTGCCATAGCAATGTGGAACTTCAATCACTGGCTCAGGGATGTAGATAGGAGATGCTCAAGTGAACAGGAAATCACTCGAGAAATAATTATATAGGTGGGGGGGAGGGGACAGAAACACGTGCCATGCACACATTGTTTGTGAATATTTGTTTACAACAATAAGAAAATACGTTTAGAAGATTAATGTTTAGAATATTTATATCCTGAAAATGCACACGCCGGATGCGCTCAAAGCCAGGTGTCGGGGTCTCTCTCTGAGAAGGGGGCGACGTGTGCAGGGATCAGCTCGCTGTGTGTCGGTGCTCATATCGCTCCACCTGCCCGCTGTGTCACCAGTGTGGAGGGGTCTGCCTTGGGGACTCCAGAATTAGCCGAGGTCATTTCCAATGACACGGTGCGAGGTCTACGCCGTTCTCTGCGAGACGTCCAAATGGAAGGTCGTGGTGTCTCACCGCCGCTCGCTGTGTAATGCCGATTGCACGGTGGGAATATAATGGGGCAATTTTTGCAATGAATAACAAGGGCGTATTCAGGGGGTCTCGAGAGAGGCGGCCCTTTATATTGAGAGGTTTGCATTGGAATGTTTGGCCAATTCCACTCAGGAGTGATTTGCAATGCCAGGAAACCATAGCACCCGGGGAAAACCCACCACACAATACGAGGAGGTAGCACTCAATTGTCTGTCGTACAGACAGGCTCACGAACCACCTTGCTTGTGCTGCAATCTCCCGTGCTACCCCTTTATCCGAGCGGGATCCGAGTGGGGTGAAGGGGTAGTACGCACTCCAACGTGCTGGATTAGAGGCACGCCGGCACCACCACCGTTCACTTCCACGGTGTGTCGGCCTGCGTGTCGGTGGACGCGGTTTGCTGCGACCTCACGGCGCCGACACGCGGTCTCCGCACCGCCGCAGCCAACGCGGCGGCCAGCGCCGCCTCCCTCAGCTGGCTGATCCTTTCCCGCTCGTGCTCGCAGTGCTCCCGGCACGGCGCGCACATGACCTGGCGCGGCACCAGCAGCAAGCCTCGCTCGCGCTCCACCTCGCGGCCGCCGGCGGCCTTGTCCGTCGGCTCGGGGAACGGGTTGCGCTTGACGTTGAGGCGCTGGATCTTGGGCAGCTTGATGACGGCGTCCGGCAGGCCCTTGAGCCGGTTGTCGAAGAGGCCGATTTCGGTGAGCTCCTTGAGTGCCGCGAGCCAGCCGGGCAGCCGCTCCAGCGCATTGAGGCCCAGGTTGAGGTTGCGGAGGATGCGCAGCTGCGCCAGCTCGCGGGGCAGCCCGTCGGCCGTGAGGCGGTTGTTGCACAGGTTGAGGTGCACCAGCTTGAGCAGCGAGCCCACGGCCGGCGGCACGCTCTCCAGGCGGTTGCTGTGCAGGTCGAGCCAGCGCAGGTTTTGGAAGCGGCCCACGGTGTCGGGCAGCGAGCGCAGCGCGTTGCGGCTCAGGTCCAGCTCCTCCACATCGCTCAGCTTGAGGATGCTCTTGGGGAAGGAGGCGATGCCCATGTTGCTGAGGTCCAGCCGGCGCTTGCCGTCGAGCGTGGTGCGCATGCGGTTCTGCGCCATCGCCAGCGTCACTTTGGTGCCCTTGGGCTTCTTGGGGCCCTTTTTCTTCGGCATGGCGGCCCCCCTGGGACCACGCGCTCACTGTGCAGTGGGGGGAGGGGGGTCGTTAAAGCCGCTCCGTGGTTGTCAAGTCGAGGATGCGGTTCGTTCAACATTAGCGTGCCTCCCGCATCCCTCTAAGAAAGGACCCGCACTACAGGTGCTGCAGGGCTGCTTCCCATCACCGCTTGAGTTATGCCCACAATGTGAAAATGTAACTTGTGTGAGTTAAAGCTGAACAGCTTTGTTATCGTTTTTTTGTGGATGCTCAGGGAGAATGTTTGCACGTGGTTTTCAGAGTTAAGGAGTTTTTTTTGTTTTCAATTGTGGAGCAAGGTGCCCCCCGGCACACTCGGCCTACTCGCTTTTGAATGATATCACCGGAACTGTAATGTCCACTGTGAAGCAGACGGCTCGTATTACTGATTGATGCACCCGCGGTATCAACCAGGGTGGCTCCAGGGCCTGAACTGAAATCCTCTGCAACAAATAACAAAACCTGCTGCCTAGAGAAGGATCCTAACACTTCCCCGTGGGGGGGGGGGGGGGTGGAGGTGGTCGCGTAATTTCAATGCATTTTAAATAGGTGCCCTAGTTTACCAAAGAAAACATTCAACGTGTCTTCTCTGCTTGACGTCAATAAGGCACCAATTTTCTGGTTCCCAAGGAAAGGGAGCGATCGACCCCCCCCCCCCCCGCCATGCTACCGCTTGGCCGTGCAACCACCCAGAGTCGCCACACTCCTTCAGGGGCCGCACTCGACGCCGGAACGGATCTGCCGCACAGCGAAGCCCTCTGTGCGTGGCCGTGGCACGGGCGGTGGGCCCTGTAGCTATAGAGACTGCGTTGGGCATTCACTGCTGGTTGACAGCGCAAGAAAGGGCCAATAAAAGGGGACGGATTTTCTTTGTTGCGTTGGTCGCGGGGGGGGGGGGGGGACAGGGCGGGGGATGTTTTTCTTATGGGAAAGCTGCTGAAAAATGTCCGGCTAAGCTGTTTGCACTGTGGACCCATGCAGCTAAAGCCAAGCAAAACCACGGTTTTGTTTATAAACGTGGGATCTCCTTACACTCGTGTACCCGGTACATAAAGTTTGTGTTTACGTGACGCACATGGAAGTGTGCATATCACGTACGATTATGTGTTACTGACGACGTGTAGTTTGTAGTTGGTACATGTATTTTATGTACACGTCAGGATGTTTTATGTATTCCCTGTGATTATGTGTGTAAATATGCGTATATCGGTATCTACACACATACTGACATTGTGCTCAGCTCACTGCAATATGGACTCGGCCACGACCAACATGAGTTGCGGTTATCTGAACTGGTCCTGGCCCTCGCTAGGTCACCGCAGTCTTAAACGAGTACCTGGCGTGGTATGTAAACATTAGCACTGAGCATACAGAGGTGGCCAGGCACGGTGCTGGCCACAGCGCGCACCTCCTTGTGTACTCTGCCAGCCTTAATAGGCGCTTGCTAACAGCAGTTGCCCCGACAGTCTGAAAGGCTCCACAGGGGGATCTTTCTCTACCGTTGTTCAGTGTCAGGGCAACACCAGACACTGATGAGAAGCTCGGAAGAACTCAACCGCACGGAATCCCGCCGAGTAATTTTAAGCATTACTCACAGCTGTGACTCGACACAATCGCATCGCTACACCTTTGGCTGACTTCTTTAGCCAGCGTCAGCCGGTGCCAATTTGAGAGTTTGCCAATTGACATCGGCAAACTCCTGTCTCGCTTTAGTCTCATTTGTAACGACACGCGAATAATGTTTGCGACGTTGCTCAGATTGTGCGACGCGATGGATCGTTGTAGCGAGTGAGCGTGCGTGACCGTGCGAGGGAATGCCACTCACCGGGCTGCGTGTCCCACGCCTGTGCTGGTTTGAGTCTTCGCGAGCGCTTCTCCAATGTCACTCACAAGGCTGGCGGCGCACGGTTCTGGCCTCGATGCGCCGTCGATGTGTCCCACCTTTATCGCCCACCCCCGTCTGCCCTGCTCGTCCACGCCCGCTCGCCTGCCCGCACGACAACCAGTTGCCAGCGATGTGTTTGGTGGAGGTGGTTTATTACCAGAGGGGGGCGGTTGGGAACAAACAGTGGTCACATGGGCAGCTTCCACCCCTGCTCTCCTCTGTCATCCCCCCCACCCCCAACAGTGAACTCGCGCTGCCACACACACACTTACGCACACCAGCACATACGTTCACACACATTGACGTAAGTGCACACACAAGCACATACACACGCATACAATGATCACCCGTACAGCCTCTGTTGGGGCAATTGCTGTTAGCGAACACCTATTAAGGCCGACACGTCACACCAGCGGGTGGGTGGCCGGCACCATGCCTGGCCGTCTTTGTCTCCCTCGCGGTGATGTTTACACACTGCACCAGGTTCTTATTTGGGGCTGAATCGACCTAGGGGATACCCAGGACCTGTTCAGATAATCGTCCCCGAATCAAACTGAGGTCGCCAGAGTTCGTAGTGCAGTCCCCACTGTGTACGTAGACAGACAGACAGACACACAAAGACATCTACACACGCACGACCAGGTCTCGCTTAATCTCCACCCTGACTTTGGGCAGCTTCCTTAAGAGATCGGATACGATGTTAGAAACTATTTAAACAGAATACACAGAGTTCATTTTCATTCCTGTCTCAGCTTTCCCCCTCCATCAGAAATGTTTTTAAATGCAGTGTTTAAACAAAGTGAACACCGAGCCTTCGATCACACATCACCACCGCTTGCGTCCGCTTTTGTGCATCAGTGATAAACCCTAAGTCGTTACGCCCCACGATTAGAGACTTCCAGCTCGCACAACGCAGTTGTGGTTGACTGCCGACCATATAGTAAACCACTGTGTAGTCTCTGCTCCTTCAACAGAGAAATCGCAAAATGACACGAACTTTCTGCCCTGAAGCCCTCTCGTCGTCGCCAGCAGACCTCGACATTGGCATTTAGCTCCTGAAACACATTGCTGCCATTGTATGCAAGAACACAACGTGATCGGGTTTTTGTTCACAAATTGCGAATTGTGACAGCTTCTGACAAGGTGAATATTTGTGCACCCACCGGGGCAGACCTTACACGTGGACTGGCAACACAAATGGGCCAGGGAATGCACACGAATACACAAGCAGCAAAGACACAGTGGTTATTTTCACCGTGCTAACAGCCAGGTAACTCGAGTTTTGAGTCGATGCCCCCATCGTTCACCAACACGCATGGTGAAGTATGGTTAAAAAAAATTCCCATGACTGATATGTCGTGGTGAAGCCTTCATTATTTCTGGTACCGTTAAAGAGGTCATCTCCTGTTTACAGCCCTGCAGAGACAGTGGTGTAAATTAAACATTGCCATGGTGGGCGAGCGAGTCTATCCATAGAACAAGCACTCTTAACTTCCCCAGAAACTGGTACTCAATGTATCTACCATAGAGGTATGATGGGCTGAGTCAGCCCCTTCACGTGATCTGAACTCTTTTATCGCGAACTCCTCGCTCCACTGCTGAGCCCCCTGGCCCGTGGTGCTTTACTGGCACGTTCGTAGATGCGCGTGCATTTAGCAACGCACAGGTTCACTCGTTCGCTCGCTCGCTCGCACCAAGCGACGAGCCGCTGAGCGAGCGTGCGCTCGGGCGGCGGCGTTCGTTTACACAATCGGTGGGCAGATAAGCGGAGGCTGCATGTGGGGTTTTTTCTGTGTGTGCATACGTCTGTGTGTGTGTGCGTACGTGCGGGTACGCGTGCGTGCGCATGTGTTTTTGTTCCTTCTCCCTGGCCTTGTTGTGGGCCCGTTGCTAGGACGTAAAATGCAGTGGGGGCCCCATTTCTTCCGCGGCCCTGGAGGCACAGTGCAAATTCCTAGTAATGAGATGTAATTGGAGGCACACCTGAGCTGCCCTCCTTGACCTGAGGTCAGGTGTCACCACCGGGGTGAGTGGTGGGGTTAATAGGGTGATGCGTGTTGATGGAGAACTTATTTTGAAACACTTTGCCCTCCAAAAGGCATCCTATGGTTTCCCATTTCACTCAAGTCGCTCGCTCATCGGTGGGCAGTCGCTGCCTTGTCACTCTTCTATAGCTACTACCATGGTTTACGTTCCCGTGAACTTCACTCATTGATTCCTACACCAATGTCAAGGACTCTGTCCATCAGACACTCACTGGTTTCGTCTCTTATCCACACCGTGTTTAAGCCCCACACTGCAGGTCACAACACTCACTAACTCACCCACTCACTCACCACACTGCAGGTAACAACAAAACTCACTAACTCATTAACTCACTCACCACTGCAGGTCACAACAACACTCACTAACTCACCCACTCACTCGCCACACTTCAGGGTAACAACACTTCTATTTCTGCTTCTTCCCACATCGCCTCTTTCTCCATAATAACTTTGCTCAATTTAAGACGTGTTACACTCTTATCTATTACTATCTTGAAATTAGTGCTGTTTGTTGCTGGCTGCTTGACATATTGGGTCCTTGGGCCAACTGTGTGTGTTTTAAAAAAGTATCCTCATACTTTGTGTACATGTACAGCCTTTTTTATGAATCCACTACTGGATGAGGGCCCACGCCTTACGATTCATGCGGGTTTGTGGGCATAGACAATTAAGCATAGTGCACTACAACAATGGATTTTACTGCAGGCCCTTGTGCTGCCAAACGTTGTTTCTTGCGTCAACGATTGGACGCACGTGTCGTGAGCTTAAGAATGAATCTCTTGCGTCATTCAGTCCGCGGTGCACAAAGCGCGTCCGTCGTGTACCGGGGCCTGTAACGCAGAACGGCGTACGTGACCGCGTTTAAATATGCAGTGTAATCTCACGCGGCGAGCGTGTGGCACGGGCTCGCGGTTTTGTTTGCCATGTCTCTGTGGTATTGGCGATTGGGCCCGGCCTACGCCCTGCTGCCGGGCCTTTTCAGAGAAGCGTGAGTTATGACAAACAGCTCGCGCAGGGTGCCGCCTGTGATTGTTCGTGACGGGCGGGCGGCGAGCGATCGCACGGAGGAGGTGGGGACCTGGCTTCCGTCAGAAACCAGAGCCCCTATCTGCCAGCCTGATTAGCGCCGCTCAATAATGCATTGTCGCCGTGCTCGGAGGATTGAGTGCCTGGCATCTCCTGGGGGGGGGGGAAAAACACACCACGATGAAACCCGATCCCTTTTCTTAATTAACTATTTCCCAGCAAAGCCCGGTTGTAGTTCACAGCGTGCAAGAGAAAGGAATTTAATTTTGCGACCGATTTTAAAGTTGTGTAAATATGTTGCAATGATCTTCATTTTCACGGGACCTTTCTTGCCAGTTTCAAAGTATAAGAATAGGTTGACTCTTTCTGGCAGATGTGACCGCCCCAAACAGAAACCTTTTGCAAGGAATCATGTCTGCATTAACCACACATACCAGGCTCTGAAGATCGCTGTTTCTGGTGTGGACCAATTAGTTTCAAAGACAATGCTTATATTTCACCACAAGTAATGTGTGGTTAATGTAGACATGATTCCTTGCAAAACGTGTTCCCAGGGGGGGGGGGTCCCCCACTGTTCTTGGAAGGGTGCCTGCCGATTCCTCTCCTAATCTTTTCACGGAGCTTGAAAAAAAAAGCGACAATCGGGCTACAATTGTACGTTTAACGTTGTCAGCCATTCCACGGCAACCAGGCTAGCTGAGTGGAGACTGCTTGTTCCACCAGGGTACGCATAGTTGTATTGGAGCAGTCACCAGCAACGTGCACCTCACCACCGCATTCGCCTGTAATACCAGACGACCCTGCTGATGAGATTGAAGTCAAAACCAGTCCAAGGTTTACTGTTTAAACAAATGAATAAACCTTTAGTGTAAACTTGCGGGGTTGGGTCAGGGACTTGCCGCAGAGTTTTCGGCGACATTTATTAAAGCACTGTCAAAAAACCTCGCGAGTCGAGCCAGAACTCTTCGCAAATATGCAAATGTGCTTTGTCCTCGCAGCGAAATATTAGTGAAGGCAAACGCACGTTGCAAAGCCTTACAGGATCCATGTGTGTGCATTGTTTTGTCCTAACTTGATTAATCTCTGGACCACGACGCGTCCCGCTGGTGGAAGGTGCCGCGAGGAAGAAGGAAGCAAACCTGCGCGCATGCGAGCTGGCGGTGACTGCGCCTGCCGCTCTCGCCGGGCTCCGTGGGCGGTTGCGCTGACCGTGTTGTGCGTGAGGGAGAAAAAGGCGGCCGGGCGTGCTATGCTGGCCACTTACTCCCTCGTGTGCCGTGCAGGCCTTCCCAGGCGCTCGCCAACAGCACCCGTCGCGACAGTCTGTTAAGGCTACGCGGGGGATCTTTGTGTATCTCGTTTCAGGACCGGCTTGCTCAGTACGCTGTGGGAGAAGTCTGTGACTCAGCGATGGGAGGTGAGCTGACACTCCACACTTGATACATCCCCTTGTCTGTTTACACACTCGTACAATTGTCATCCTCTTTCTGTTCAGTGTTTCTCTGTCAAAACCGACTTTCACTGCAGGGATTTTATTATTTTACGTTGATTTATGTTCGTGCAATATTTTCAATAATCTCACTTGATACAGTTGTTTTTTCTCTCATTTCTATTTGCTTCATTGCTGTACGTGACGTTCTGACCTCTCGCCTGTAACAGCGCGGAGAGATCAGCAACTTCCAGTACCTGATGCACCTGAACACGCTGGCCGGGCGCTCTTACAACGACCTCATGCAGTACCCTGTCTTTCCCTGGATCTTGGCCGACTACGACTCCGAGGTGGGGTGACCCTGCTCGCCCGCCTGCTTGTTCGGCCGCCCGCTCTCTTGCATGCTCGCCCGCTCACTCGCTCACCGGATCACTCACTTGTTCGCTCACTCGCCCGCTCAATTTACTGGCTCACCCGCTCATCTACACATTTGCCAACCCAAGCACTGTAAGCGGAAGGCTGCCAGTGCCTGAACCCATTTACCATCCACCGATATCCGAAGTGCTTTGTAAACATTTTGACAACAATCTTTTTTACTTAAATGTTGACTTAGAAAGTGAGCGTGCGCTCATAGGGTTTACACATTCAGCCACCTCAGCCTGTTCGGGGTCGGCAAGTGTGCTGCCTGTCCATTCACCTGCCTGATCGCTCATTTGCACACTTGCCCACTCACGCGCCTGCTCACCTGCTCGACCGCTCGCTCACCCGCTTACCCACGCTCTCACCGGCTCGCACGATTGCCCATGCGCTCGCTCGCTCGCTCGCTCGGGTGTAACACGAGCGTTGAGTTGCATAGAGTTTCGTTGCTGCTGCGTTGAGTTGAGTTGCCCTCTGTGGCGCCGTGCACGCAGGAGCTGGACCTGAGCAATCCACGCACGTTCCGCGACCTCTCCAAGCCGATGGGTGCCCAGACGGAGGAGCGGCTTGCTCAGTACCGCAAGCGCTACCGCGACTGGGACGACCCCACCGGTACCTCGCCAAGACACACAGCCCGCACTCGCGCTAACACTCGCCCCAACACTTGCACTAGCGTCAGTATGAACCGTGTCCCTAACCCTAACGGTTATCTTTGCATAAACACTCGCTCTCACATTCACCCTCCATTTAACCCAAACACACCCACCTTAGCACCAACACCAGAACCAACGCTAACCATAAGCATACCCCGAACACTAACCCTAGCACTCGCACCAGCCCTCACGCCTTGTGCAACCCTCCACGCACGATACTCAAAGTGTGTCACTGCGTGCGTGACAATCCACGTGCCACACTCCTGGCGTGACACCGCATGCACGACCTACTCCATGCGTGACGCTGCACGTGTCGTCACACTCTCCGTGCGACTGTCCCCGTGTGCGTGCATGTGTGCGTCTCCGCGTGTGTGCGTGCGTGCAGGAGAGACGCCAGCGTACCACTACGGCACGCACTACTCGTCGGCCATGATTGTTGCGTCGTACCTGCTGCGCATGGAGCCATTCACTCAGACCTTCCTCCGCCTGCAGGTCCCGTGCACCCCCCCCCCAACGTCCCCACCTTGTGCCCCCTCCCTCCACGCTACTTCACTCCATTCACAGCCGGGACGGTTGAGACAACAGTGAAAGCTTCTTCAGTCCACTACCGCCAGAGTTAGTTGATCGGCAGGTAGTGCTGTGGAGGGATTAAAGTCTGGGTGTTTCCACCTCTGTGAAGACGTATGGCCATGCCCTCTAGAGCAGGGGTCCCCAACCCCCGGGCCACGGACCACGGACCGGTACCGGCCCGTGGCCTGTTAGGAACCGGGCCCCACAGCAGCAGGAGGTGAGCGGTGAGTCCGCCCTTGGCCCGCCCCCATTGTTCTATTATTGACCACTCTTTTCCGCACTTGTCTCAGTCACAGTTTTGGTAAGCCCACAAGCTCTAACCCCTAGCCACAATGAGTAAAAAACAAACGTCGCTGGAGAGCTTCTTTGAAAAGGGGGAAAGACCCAATGGTGAACCCCACCCCTGTCCGTCCGTGAAAAAATTGTCTTCCACGAAATCGGTCCATGTTGCCAAAAAGGTTGGGGTCTCTAGAGCTCGCGATAGCGCCACCAGTGGCGTGAGGAAGAAATGTCAGGGCTGCGCCTTGCCAGCAGCGTTACGCGGCACGCAGTTTGTGTTCACTGTCAGAGAGAGAGAGAGATTCAAGGCGTGGGAAACCACAGACGAGCAGGAGAGCAGCCAGAGCCGAAACCAACAATTGCCAAGCTCTGTGGTCCTATAACGGGATGTTTGGCCAACTCCATTAATGAGTGTTTGCATACGTTGGAGTAGTACCCGGAGAAAACCCACACGTGTGAATGGGATTTCAATCCACAAACTCTACCGCCACAAAAACCTGGCAAGCCAAGGAGAGATGGAGATCTCGCAGACCGCAGGTAGTGGGGAGTTTCACGAACGTGCGTGTGATCCACCAATCCTCGTTGCCTTGCGCGGAGCCGTGTCACCGGCCGCTTGGAGCACGGCCGCTCACGCCCCTCCCCTGTCCGTCGTGCGCAGGGAGGACACTTTGACCTGGCCGACCGCATGTTCCACAGCGTGCGCGACGCCTGGTTCTCAGCCTCCAAGCACAACATGGCCGACGTCAAGGAGCTCATCCCCGAGTTCTTCTACCTGCCCGAGTTCCTGCTCAACAGCAACAACTTTGACCTGGGTCAGCCGCCCCCCCCCCCCCACGGCACCCGGCCACTTGCCGCGCCGTCGCTACGCGGCGCACGTTTGTTTGTCTGTCCCGGGAAGGCCTCGTTGAGTCTTGGGACTCTATTTCAGGAGGTTTCCCGTTCAGAGGCTGGTGGGGGGGGGACGGGGGTCGGTCCCGAAGAGTTTCACGATGAGATCATGGAATGGAGGAATAGAAGAGGGAGTGTGTGGGGAAGTAGGGGGAGAAAATCGAGAGGGTACGATGAAAGGGGAGCAGTGGAGGAAGATTACCTCACTCTGCACACGGAGATGTAAGAGGATGGACACGTAGACATGAGAAGAGAAAACTCTCGTTATACGCAAGTTCAACATAAAAACAAATAGAAATCAGAGCAAAAGCAACCAAATAGAAATCAGAGAAGAGACAACTGCATGCGGGCAATAAAAATCAGTGCATAAACATAAATAAATGTTAAATTAAATTAACGCAAATAAAATAATTTCCCAGAGTCCTAATCCCAGGCGGCAGCAGCCCCCGCGCGCGCAGCTCTGAATGCCGCGTCGAGCTACTCCTTGTCTACCGAACACGCGGGTACGGTCGCCCCCACTAGCCGCACGGCGTGCGAGAGCGTGCTCGGCCCGCAGGCCCCCGCGAGCTCCGGCCGCTCTCGGTGTTCCATCGGCCGCCGCGCTGAGTTTCGTTGCAGCACTGAGCTGACGCGTGTCTCCGCGCCATCCGTGCCCTGGCAGGCTGCAAGCAGAACGGCATCAAGCTGGGCGACGTGCTCCTCCCGGCCTGGGCCAAGGGAGACCCGCGCGAGTTCATCCGCGTGCACCGCCAGGTGGGTCCTGCGGGTGACATTGGCCCCCCACCCACGCCACCCCCCGTCCCCCGTCCAATTTCACAACCGCTTCCCAGCCCGACGCCTGGGCTTTCTTCGGCCCTTGGGCCCCGGTGCAGTTGCACTGCCTGCACACTCAACATCTATGCCACTGCTCTCGCTGTAAATATCCTTCCTCCAACAACAACGAGAAAAGCCGCCGTTCGCCACGAAGTGGCAGTTACGTCACTACGGCGCGTCAGGTGAAGTGTCGAAGCCCTGCTGGCAGGAGGTCACGGGACAGACCCAGGTCTCATGGGATGATTGACTGAGATGACTGGCAGATGCATCACTTGTGCCCCCCACTGTGCCAACTAGCTGCATTTTAGCTACCCCGCGCTCCACTCGGTGTTGTGAGCATTGCTCTTCTGCCCTCCGCTGTTGTTGTAAATGCCCTGTAGCATCTTTTACGAGCCTCCTCTATAGAGGCCGTGTCACACACCCCGCCGTGTCGGCCCGTTGTCACGCCCGCCGCTGCGTCACCCTGCCATCGTGTCACCCCATCCCCACGCCACCCCGATCGATCAGGCTCTGGAGTGCGACTACGTGAGTGCGCACCTGCACGAGTGGATCGACCTGGTGTTCGGCTACAAACAGCAGGGCCCCGCCGCCGTGGAGGCCGTCAACGTGTTCCACCACCTCTTCTACGAGGGCCAGGTGGACATCTACAACATCAATGACCCGCTCAAGAAGACCGCCACCATCGGCTTCATCAACAACTTCGGGCAGATCCCCAAGCAGGTGACCGTGACCTCAACCCGCGCCGCTCGGTCTCAGTCTGGTTTCTGGTCGGCTGATTTGTGGAGGAGGTGGCGGTGGTGGCCTTGAGGTCAGAGCCGCTGAGCCGGCGCCACTGAAAACCTGGAATCGAATCGAGGTTCTGGCCATCCAACCACAGTGAGCACACCGGGTTCTCAAGTGCAGCGAACGAGTCGATGGTCTCAGCTCGGTCACTAATGACCTCACAGAAAAATAATCATGCAAACGTTCATGCTTCTGAAGCTATTGCTGCTGAGGATGATGATGATGCTGCTCACGATGATGGTGGTGATGATGCTGAATCTACTACTACTACTGATGATGATTGAAGCTGATGATGATGAAACTACCACTGATGCTGTTGAAGCTGCCTGTGCTGATAATAATGATGATGATGATGACGGTGTTTGCGTAGCTCTTCCGGAAGCCGCACCCCCCGAAGCGCGTGCGTTGCCGTGGAAACGGCGAGAACCCCGGCGCGACCCCGACGGCGGGGGGTGGCAGTGGGGTCCCAGACCGCCTCTTTTTCCATCACCTTGACAACCTGAAGCCGTCCCTTGCGCCCGTCAAAGGTACCCGCGCGATTTATACTACATTTTCAGGTTCGGCAGCTGAAATGATCTGACGAAATCTGTGTCGTAAGACCCTCCACCGGCTGGCACAGCCCCACACAAATTGAACAATTATCATGATCCGAGTAAGCGATACGATGTTGATAAGCGTTCTTCACTTACCGCTGAGCTGAAACAACTATAAATGACGTGAGCTGAAACAATATGAAAGAATGAATGGATGTAGGGACTACATTATTATTTGAAGGAATGGGGGCCTGAATGATTAAATGGCTTATCAACAAAACGAATTACTTCAAAAAAGAAGGATTGAACGAATAAACACTGGAACTAATTAAATGATTTACTAAATTATTGATTTAGGGGAGGTTTCATTAAATCACATGGACTTAATGAATGAACTGTCGACTGAATGGACAGCTTAACAAATGAATGATGGCATGAATGACTGAATGAATAACAGAGCTCAAGGAACCTGTGGGTCACATCGTTTGCACGGACAAGGGCGTCTTGGCCACCGAGCAGAACCGCACACTGCTCCCGCCGCAGTTCAACCGCACGTTCTCCTGGGGCTACGCAGACCTCAGCTGCAAGCTGGGCAGCTACGAGTCGGAGAAGGTGCCCCCTGCACCACCACCCCCTGCACCTGCCCCATCGCCTGCACCCTCTCACCCTGCACCTGCCCCATCACCCGCATTCTTTCTTACCCCTGTACTACTGTAGTAAGTATATATGGAGGCTTGACGACAGGATCGGAGGCACACTTATTTATTACACCAACACAGTTATTACAGGTCACTTGGCTACAGGGATTTCTCGACAGCTAACCCCTCTAGCCTATACCAACTCCTCCACTACGGGACTAGGGGAGGCTATCTGTCCCAGCTTGGTTAAGCTGGGATCCCGGCTCCCTGAGTCACCAGACCAGCTTCGTCTGGGCTCTCGGGGCCACGCCACCGGCTTGCCCTGGTCGGCCCTTAGAAGGACAGCGAGCCAGGGGAGCTCCGGGGCCTATACTAGCAGGTCTTCGTTCTTCTCTGGTTAAAGCTGAGTCCCGACTCCCGAGCCTTTCGGCTCATCACCTTTTATAGGACTTGCCCCCAAGGGGGGGCCCGTGGGGGATACACATGCGGACGTCGGTGCGAGCGCCACCCTTGTGTACGGCCGTAACCCCGCCCCTTGTGTTTGTTGGCCATCCGTGGCCATGCATAATCACGCCTCAACATTCGTAGCCATGTGCAATTACACCTCTTCACTACTATCCAATGTCTATGCTCGCCATCTTCACCAACTTCTTTTCTCAAATGAAAATATTTCTGTTCCCCCACGTGTTTCCCTCCTGTGTCCCCCCCCCCACCACCGCGTGCCAGTGCTGCGTGGTGTTTGAGTGCCTGTGGGAGTGGGGCCACGTGCTGTGCGCCGTGTGCCCCAACCCGCGCCTTGTGGTCACGGGGGGCAGCAGCACGGTGGTGTGCGTGTGGCAGCTGGAGCAGGGTGGCACCAAGGAGCGCGCCCGCCTCACGCTCAGACAGGTGGGCACGCACACGGGTACACGCACACGGGTACACGCACACGGGTACACGCACACGGGTACACGCACACGGGTACACGCACACGGGTACACGCACACGGGTACACGCACACGGGTACACCCACACGGGTACACGCACACGGGTACACGCACACGGGTACACGCACACGGGTACACGCACACGGGTACACGGGCGGGTACACGCACACAGGTACACGCACACAGGTACACGCGCACAGGTACACGCACACGGGTACACGCACACGGGTACACGCACACGGGTACACGCACACGGGTACACGCACACGGGTACACGCACACGGGTACACGCACACGGGTACACGCACACGGGTACACGCACACGGGTACACGCACACGGGTACACGCACACGGGTACACGCACACGGGTACACGCACACGGGTACACGCACACGGGTACACGCACACGGGTACACGCACACGGGTACACGCACACGGGTACACGCACACGGGTACACGCACACGGGTACACGCACACGGGTACACGCACACGGGTACACGGGCGGGTACACGGTCGGGTACATGGGCGGGTACACGGACACGCACATGGACACGCACACGGGTACACACACGGGCGCACGGGTACAAACACGGACACACTTTTCCTAACGGATTGTTTAGGCTATAGGAAGAATCTTTGCCTTTGCATGTGGCTTCATGGACATATGGGGGATGGGGTGGGGAAATGGTGACGCACTGGTACGCACACTGCGTTACGAAGCCACCCAGGTTCAGTTTCCAGCCACGAGTGAAATCTGAACCTCTCCTGTGCCTCCACCAAGTACGGTTTGTCCCGAATTGAGTACCTGGTGTGGTGTGTCAACATCAGCACTGGAGAGGTTGCCGGACGCTGAGAGAGGTTTTGCAGTTTTGAGTGAGGCCGTTAACCCCGGCCACTCGTCCCCACTTGTCGCCCACAGCCGCTGTATGGCCACACGGACGCTGTCACGTGCCTGGCCGCGTCGCCCGCCTACCACATCGTGGTGAGCGGCTCGCGCGACCAGACGTGCTGCGTGTGGGACCTCAACAAGCTGACCTTCGTCACGCAGCTGCGGGGCCATCGGGCCCCCGTGTCGGCGCTCTGCATCAACGAGCTCACCGTGAGTGCCGCCCCCCCCACGGCCGACATGCACGCACGCTGTCCTGTCACGTACGCAGGGCGGGGGGTCAGCACGCGTTGAGGGCCCACCGACTCGCACCATTCCCATAGACGGTGACGTGCTCGTTGCAGTGTGCGTCAAGCTTGTTGCAGTGTGCGTCACGCTTATTGCACTGTGTGCGCGTGCATTCCTGTATCCTCTTCCTCCCCCCACGTGGCAGGGAGACATCGTGTCGTGCGCCGGCACGCACGCGTTTGTGTGGAGCATCAACGGCGACCCCGTGGCGAGCGTGAACACGTGCGCGGGTGGACGCAGCCAGCACATCCTGTGCTGCTGCGTGTCCGAGACAAGCGAGTGGGACCCGCACAACGTCATCGTCACGGGCCACTCGGACGGGGTCGTGCGCGTGAGTCGCCACCACCTCCACCCCGCCCCCGTCACTTTGCGCCCTGTGACGGCATTATTGTTATTTTTACTTGGGAAAGACTCGCTGAGTCTCATGACTCTTTTGCAGGAGGGTCCTGCAGGAGGGAGCAATGATTGCATAGTAGATTCCAATTGAGTGATCTACTGCATGATTTTTTACTTTTGACCAATTGGACCGTGACACTGGAACCCAATGGCCTATTCTTGCCATTCGCATCACAGGGTCTTTAACATCCACTGTGATACAGATACAGTGATACAGATGGCGCATGGCACCTCTTTGTGGTGAATAAACCCGCGATGTTAACCAGGTTATTGACGTTACCGAGACTCAACTCGCACAACAACAGCGTCCGCCATTCGCTACCGGGTGGCGGTGACGTAGCCACAGCACCTGCGCAAGGCTAGGCACAATGTGCGGTCTCCCCAGCGCTGATCTTCCACACCTTGCCAGGTACCCATTAAAGGTTGTGTCGGCCTGGGAATCAAAGTCAGATGCCGTGGTCCTCGCATGGTGCGCTAACCGCTGCACCACTACTCCCCCTTATAAGCATACGTATACTCAGTTGACCTTGGATCGGCGAAGTCAGCTGGGGCGGCGATATGAGTCATTTGTGTGCACGTGCCTGTTGTGCGCAGATGTGGCGCATGAAGTTTGTCCAAGTTCCAGAAATCATCGCACAGGACGAGACGAGGCTCTCGGAGAGGCAGCCGCTGCCCTCCACACTGCAGCCTATCGGTGAGATGGAGGGGCACTGTATGGGTAAGACGGGGTCCGGTATCGGTGAGACCAGGGTCTCGTATCGGTGAGACGGGGGTGCACTATCGGTGAGAGGGGGGTTAATTTTTGGATGAGATGATGGTTTTATTTAGGATGTCCTCTTGCTCTTTCCTCTCCCCCATTTACCCCCCCTCCCCCCCGTACCCCCCCCCGGCAGTGACGGACGGTGCAGATGATGAGAGCAGCGAGTCCGAGGGGGACGAGTGCAGCAGCTCCGCGGACGCCCGCAGCAACCGCTCGGCATCGCCACGGCAACCACGCGGCACGGAGCGGCACAGCGCGCCCTGGAGCACGGGCGACGCGAAGGGTGCGTGTCCACCGCTTGCAGCGCTCCCTGTGGCAACGGGTCGCTCGCCATTCACATAGCTGCACGCACGCGCGCGCCATCAAGAATCGGATCCGTGTGATTAATCATGGATGTTTGGGTTAGACCACTTAACTATGTGACCAAGCTATTGTTATCTAACCCAGGTATATTTACCATATATTTTAAAGGCAAAGTTGTGAATATGTGTGTCTGTTCAAAATGTTTAGCGTACTTCCCGACATGCAACAAACTGGAAATTTGCCATGTGGGTACTTTTCAGACTGTACACCATGCACAAATTCTAAAAATACACTTTTTTGGGGGGGGGGGGGGAGCTCAATAATGCTGATATTTTTTGCACGGCAAGTGAGCTGTGACGTCAAATCTGTCACGTGACCCGCGCATGTGGAAGCGTCACGCATTGTAGTGTAGTGGTTAGCGCACCGCGCTACGAACCCGGCGACCCGAGTTCGATTCCCGCTCACGGCCACCACTGGTAACGAATATTTAAACCGCTCCTGGGCCTCACCTAGGTCGACTCAGCCTCAAACGAGTAACTGGTGTGGTGTGTGAACATCGCCACTGGGGAGACAAAGGCGGCCGAGGCGTGGTGGATCCAAGTCCCGGGCGAAGCCGGGTAGTACAGCTAGTTTACCATAAAATACTAGGCGCCGTCTGCTTCAAAGTGAACGTTACAGTTCCTGTGATGTAATTCAAAACAAGTAGGCCATTGTGTGCCAATCCCTATTTGCCAAATTTGAAAAATATACCCACAAATTACAGTACTCAATTGTGCTCACTTGTAACAATCATCACCCTCTACTGGCAGGCAGACTAATGTCAGATCTTGAGTCACCTTGTTCTACACATGCACAGCTGCCACTGGGGGGAGCCCTTTCGAATGTTTGAGATGAGATGTACGTCATGGTGTAGATGCCCCAGCATCACAGGCGCTCCAGTAGAAACAACTAATTCATTACAGCACCTGCCGTAAGCCTTTGTGCTCGGATGCGATGGCCTTAAACGGAGCGTTCTGTGCGGAACTCAGTCCCGGCCTCGGACGACCCCAAGCGCTGGTCCCAGAACCTGAGCGTGGAGGAGAGCGACGGCTACGTGCTGGTGAGCTACGGCGACGGCGCCGCCCTGGGCCGCCCCGCAGACCCTGCGCGCTCCCGCGCCAGCTCCCAGGCGAGCTCCGAGGCCTCTCCTGAAAACCAGGCGCTGGCGCAATCACAGCCGCAGCCTCCGCCGGAAACGCAGAGCCCGGCGAGCAAGCTGAAGTCGGGTGAGCGTGCACTCGTGCCGGTCTCGGCACCTCGTTCATTCGTTTGTCCGTTCGTTCGGTCATTTGTCTATTTGGTCTTTCTTTTGTTCGTTGAGTTCCTCGTTGATTCGGTATTTCATAAATGTTTTTGTTTATACGTTAATTCGCACTTGAGTATCCAGTGGCATAGCTGGGTTGGCCTTCTGGCGAGCCAGGATATGGCTCCTCCTCGACGCTCACGGGAAGGGAGTCTCGCAACATTTGCGTGATCCGCGAAGCCTCGCTGCTTCCACAGTGCTGGATTATGACGCGTCTCTAACACCATAGCAGGCACATGGAAATGGCACGGCACGATGGTCATTGACGCGGCTGTGCCACTTGCAGGTTTCTGCTGGGAGCGGCAACTGGTGCTGTGCGGGAGGCTCACGATGCACACGGCGTTCGACCGCAAGGACAACGCTCAGCCGGCCGAGGTCACCGCCCTCACCATCTCCAAGTGAGCGCGCGCGCGCAGTCCCACCCACCGTGACGCGATGCCGCACGTCCGATCCTTCCTGCATGTCACTTTCCTTCGAGCGGCCGCAATTTGGACAAATTGTGTCAGATTTCGAGTGGGAGCACGTCTGTCAGCAGTGGCGTGAGCAGGTTATTGCAGGGCTGCGCATTTAGCCTTTGCATTGACCCATCGTCCCAGCTCCAATGCAATTTTCGCTTTTATCGTTGTGTTGTGTGTGCACGTGTGCGTGTGTGGAACGGTAGTGAAGTGGTTGGCGAACTGCTTATTGTCGACATGAGGACCTCATGTGGTCCTGACCAACCACTCCATTGCGTGCCGTGCTCGCTCGCAGCACTTCCCCGAACAGCCGATTTCGACTACACGGGGGGTCTTTGTCGCGTGGGTGTCGACACAGTGGGCAGCACAGGTTGTGCATATCTGCCAATCATCTCGGTCAGTCAACCCACGGGCACCCGAGTCTCGTCTCGTGACGGCCTCAAGAGCGCACGCCTAGCCCGGCGCAAGCACCGCGGCGACACCGCCGGCGCTTACCCGGCGAATGGTGGCGGTTGACGATCGGCGTGCGCAGGGACCAGAGCCGCGTGCTGGTGGGCGACGCGCGAGGCCGCGTGTTCAGTTGGGCCGTGAGCGAGAGCCCCGGCCGCACGGCCGCCGACCACTGGGTGCGCGACGAGGGCGGCGACGCGTGCGCCGCCTGCGCCACGCGCTTCTCCATCACCGAGCGCCGGCACCACTGCCGCAACTGCGGGCAGCTCTTCTGCCAGAGGTTGGGCACCCACCCAAGCCAGCTGGTCACGCAACGAACCAAGCAGCCACCCGGCCAGCCACGTACCCACACAACCTCCCACCCAGCCACCTAGCCACCCACCCAGTCAGCCACGTACCCACACAACCTCCCACCCAGCCACCTAGCCACCCAGCCAGCCAGCCAGCCACGTACCCACACAACCTCCCACCCAGCCACCTAGCCACCCACCCAGTCAGCCACGTACCCACACAACCTCCCACCCAGCCACCTAGCCACCCAGTCAACCACGTACCAATACAGCCAGAAGAACCACCAAGCTAGCTTGTGGTTGCGTTCAAAATATAGAAGGACAATTATATATTTGCAAATATTCCTTGTTTGCTCTGGTGTAGGGCCCGAAGAGCAGCACAGCTTTATACTCTAATTGTGTTCACACCGGATCAGCATTATGAGAGTTATCTCGCCCCCCCCACCCCCCAGTTACAGACAGAGCTCATGCATCAACGCTTTCAACATTTCTTCATAACAAAAACGTGACGATTCACTGCTTGCCGTGTTCCCCACGCAGGTGCAGCAAGTACCAGTCGGAGATCCGGCGGCTGAAGCTGATGTCGCCGGTCCGGGTGTGCCAAGCTTGCCACGCCAGCCTGCAGGCAGAGCGCGGCGGTGGCACTGCAGGCGGTGGCGGCAGCGGCGGCGGCAGCGGCGGGGACGGCGGCGAGCGTGGCCGCGTGGCCACGTGATGGCCGCGTGGCCACTTGATGATGCGCCACCGCGTCGTGCCGGACAGAACGCTGCTGGCCCTGCCTCGCCGGCGGTGTCTCCCTGTAACCCACGGTTGCCCCGTACTTCGCGCGATCGGCGGAGGGGGTGCGGTGGGCATGCGGTTCTTTTTTACGCCCAATTATATTCCAGTTGTCGTGGCATCGGCGTCACGTCGAGGCGTTTCCATGCGGAACTCTGGCGGCGAGCAGAGCAACGTCGCGCCGCAGAGCAGAACAGCCGCGGAGGATGAAGTCACGCGGCTTCACGTGAAGTCACCCAGGTCGCTCGTGCGAATGAGACCGTCCTCGTCGCGTAGGGTCTCGTTTGGTCAAACAAATAAACTTGAAATCCCTTCGATTGCCCCCTCGCCCGTGCCAGGCGGCGCTCCCTCCTGCCCTGTCGCCAGCAGTCGTCGTGTTTGGAAAACCTAAAGCTGAAATTTTCTGAATTGAAACCAAAAAATGTTGACGCAAATTGATCTTTTCGGTGAACGCGTCAACTCCCCACACTTGACGACCGTTTCCACGCAGGCGGCTGAAATCCGGTGGGAGCTCGGTGGGTCTCCAGTGGGCCACCCTGAACCACCCAGAGCCACCCAGCAGCTGTTTCCTAACATAATTCCCCCGTTGACGGGCTAAGATGGGACAGGAGAGATAATTCCCAATTGTTTGTTAAACATTTTTTTATCGTTTTAAAAAATTATGGTATGCTGGTCGTGAGTGATTTTTTTATTTTATTTTTATTTATCTGCTGCTGGGAAAGGCACCGACCTGGCATCGCTGGGAGGAGATGACAAAATAAACGCACACGCACACACAAGAACGCACGCACACACGCACCGGGTCACCGACGGCTGGGTCGGTGAGCCACAAAACCGGGAGCCGAGTCACCTGTTGCAAAATGGAACGGCGAATTCTCACGCAAAGCCGCCCCAACTAAACATGTATGTACGTGTGTCGAATTTATTTCACGGCGGATATTTGCGAATATTGGCGCAGAGAAACTGCACGCGAGCTCTACCGTGACTCACAACTTGACCGTACACGCACGCACACACACCGGCCCAGCGATCGTAGCTGCCATGCCGAAGTTTTGCGCAGCCTTTCTCATTAGCGAGCAAGTGCTGTCTACTCGTAATTACGCGCGAGGGACGCCCCGGCCTGGTGCAGCAGCCGGTGGCCTCCCCCAGCTTGGCGGGTTTCCCGTCGCTGTCGTCGTCGTCGTCGTCATCGTCGTGGTGTTTATTTGACGGGCGCGCGCCGTCGTTTCGCTAAAGGGACTTGTCGGAGTGCCGGCTCCAATGCGTCGGAGCGGCGTTATATCATACGTGTCTGAGCGTGCAATACTTATCGTTTTATTCCCACTGAGATGGGTGGAGTTGTGAAAGCTGGGAGCGCGTGTTCTGTGAGCCGTGCTCTGTGAGCCGTGGCAATTCTATCGGGGGCCCGAATGAGCAGCACTGCCCCCCCTCCCAACACCCAGTGTGCCCCCCCCCCGCCCCATTTAGAGTCAGATCCTTGACGATGTTGCCGCCGCCACCACCACCACAGACGTCTCATCCCCCTTGCAGTGGAGTTTGCCCCAAAACCCCATATCAGGTGGTTACTCGCCCCCATTGCCCCCATTACTGGGTCCTAGAATTGCCACTGCGCATGAGGAAGTGGAGCTGTCATGTACAGGAGGCTAAGTGGGATGGACGCAGCACTATACTATAGACGATGCTACTCGCGCGTGAACATGTCTGTCCCTCTGACGTGTAGCGATGTACATAAGGTTCAGTTGGAAACGCGGATAAAGGGCCACGTTCATGCGGAGGGGATCCGTAACGTGGACTTTTAGCGTCGGCACGACGTTAAAAGTCCACGGGGCCCCGGGGGCGGTGAGATGTTGGTGTAGAGGGATTCGTTCGGGAGATACGGACAGTGGCAGAGACAGGGAGGAGGGGGAGACAGACGAGTAGGGAGACAGGCGAGTAGGGAGATGCAGGCAGGGACTAAGCACGACAGGAGCAGGGGACCAATGGATGAGTTTATAATAACAACTCGTGAGTTATGACGTATTGGTTCACGCCGTGTCGCCATCAGCCTTGATTTGAACAGAACCGGCCGGATCCCAACTCTTGACTTGAAGGAAAAGTCTGCTCCCTTTTACGTCATTCCTGACCCACGGTCGTGCCCAGAGCGCCCTGGGATCCCGTTCGTCCTCGCTCCGCGCTCCGTGCCCGAGCCCCAACCCGGTGTGCCGGGCACGCGGCCGCACGCTCGGAACGAGCCCCCACAATGCAGGCGGTGCCGTCTCTCGCTTTGGGCATGATAGCACAACCCCCGCCGCCAGGGTCTGGTTTTTAGATGTTTATGGTTTTAACGGTTTGGTAGCAGTGGGCAAGTGGCTGTTGCGTTAAAGCAAAACTTTTAAGTGCAATGATCGGTCCTTAAAAATGAGATTTGCGACGCGAATACAAAGAGTTCAAGTTGGCGTTTAGGCTCGGGGGAACAATGGTAATAATAATTGTTATTGTTGTTGTGATCATCGTCATATCTCGAGGGAGATGCTCGATCTAAATGGGTTTGTGGATCGCATGCGTGGTCGTCCGTTTGATTTGCGACGTTGGAGCGGATGGTTCATTGGTCGTGTGGGAGAGAAATGTCGATTGACGTGATCGGCAGATGACTTGTAAGTGAACGAATTTTGTGCGAGCGGTTCACTCATTCACCTGCAGGGACTGCGTGTGCATGCGTCTGAGCGCGCGTGTGTGTTGTGCTTCTCTGTGTGTGTGTGCGTGCACGCGCGTCTATCCGTCCGTGTGTTTGTGTGTGTCGGTGGTGGAGCGGAAGCGAAGTGGTTCGCAGACTGCGACCCAATTTCGATTCCTGCTCGCAGCCATCACCAGTGGCGATGTGTAAATGTCGCCACTGGCCACCCACCCCCCGTGTGCTCACAGCACTTGCCTCCAACTCTCTGTTGAGGCTACATGGGTGATCTTTATCTTTCAGTGTGCCTGTCTCTGTTTGTATCGGAGTGTATCTCTGTGGGTGTCTGTCCCTCTGTGTGGCTGTGTGTGTCGCTCCCAGTGTTTATTTGTGTATCTGTGCGTGTATCACTTCGTGTGCATATGGCTGTGTGTATTTGCCCGAGTGTGCGTGTCTGTGTGTCATCACCAGAGCCCAGCTTTCACATCCATGTGACTTGATTACTGCCTTTCTTTGCATTGAACACTTTTTGTTACACTCGATATCACAGCGTTTGCGGTTCTGTTTACTATTCCCTTACACTGTGCTGTACATTTTCATGTAAAATTCGCCAATCTCATCTGATGCCTAGGCAGGACGCTTCTGTGATACATGGTGCAATAACTGCTGATGATGATGATGGACAAAGCAGGCAGTTTCGTGTCAGACCCCCCCCCCCCCCGGGAAGTGGTGGCTACGCCGCGCGTGGCTGCTGCCTGATATCCAGCGCCGTGGAGGCAACAGCGAGGGTTGACGGGTCACCCCACAAATGTTGTGAAAGTCCCTTCATTCACCACCACGACGTCGAGGAGGAGCCCGCTACGGTGGCTCGCCAGGAGAAGGCTGTACGGCCGCGTGCCGAATCCACCCGTCTCCCATCTGCACGGGGGATCGAGTGCCGCCCCCTCGCACGCCGGGTTTTCTCAGGGTGCTCCGGTCTCCTCCCACGTGTGTGTATATATATCAATACTCATTGGCTGAATACATCTTAATCTATACGACGCGCCTGCGTGTGTTGTGGATTGCGTGGCATTAAAATGCAGTTGCTTCAATGACGCCGCTAGCCTACACGCTCAGTCACCTGTGTACGATGAAGAGTTGGGACACGTGATTATTTAAGTAATGGATTACTCCGTTTGGTCACAATCGGAGAACACGAAAATAATTGGGGTGTGCCGCTGGACGGGAGGTGATGGGCGGGCCTTGATGTGATCGGCACCGCGAGCCGCGTCTTGTTGGGCGGGGCTTGCCTGGGGTTTCCCGCCTTCTCGAGGAGGGGTGTGGGGGGGTAGTCATTGACCCCAATAGTCATTGACCCCAATAGATGATACATTTGACATCAATTCATCGACTTCAATTGACTGCTATTCAAATTCAATGTTTTACAAAAGAGCCACGGTGTCGGCTCGCGTGTCTGGCTCGCACGGCATTGTCCTAGTGCTGTGCGCAACACGACGACGCGTCGTCGACGATGGTTGTCGGTCTCCTCTCGGTGGACCTGGGCCCCTGAACATCGCAAAGTCGCGGTCCTGTCACTGACTCCGGGGCCACCAAATGGAGCCGTGTCCGCTCTGTGCACGAGCCGCGCGCTTCACGCTCGCGTCGACCTGCTGCTGGACGAGGACTTTGTCCATTGCCGCCGCGAGGCGGTGCGGGGGAGGCAAGAGAGGCGATGGGGAGAAAACGCCAAAGTGTGGAGCAGTGTGAGGGCGCAAGCGGCGAGAGGATTTGCTCGTGACGGCGATTGAAAGCACGGCGAGGACGAGACGCGACGGTCGGTGACTGGTCGCGACCGAGGCCTCGACACGAGTGGTGGGGAGACTCGATGAATAAAGTTCACGGTAACAGCAGCGTGGGGCCATCCATCTCGTACGTACGCATGGAGGGGGGAGGGGGAGGTAACCCAAATGTGTACGCTTGCGTATGGGGGGTCTACTCACAATGTACACATAGGAAACGGGGGGGGGGGGGTGAAGCCTCGATAATAATTTGTCTACATCGGCCTTCAAATGAGCCACAGTTGAGTTTCTTCAGTTGTGAGACAAGTACTGCCGGGAGAAGTGGGACTGGGAGAGGTCACTCGTGTGCCACCGTGCCCCTGACTGCAGCTGTTACGCAGCTCAACAACATCAGTGGCCAGGGCACGCGACGTAATTCTTTAATGTAGCCGGCGGTGGACTATCTGTTTGCTTAAACGCGTTAATGTTATTCATCCTTGATCATTTCTGCGTGGATTAAATATGGGCCGCTCTAGGATTCGGAGGGGGGGGGGGGGGGTAAAAAGTTCGCGTGCGTACAGGGAGGGGGGGGGGATGGGTCAAGTTTTGACAGATTCTTGCGTACGCACTCGATGTGTGGCCCCTAACCACGGCAGTAGCGACTGGTCGCCGGAGTGCGAGCGGCACGAGTGAATGGGCGAGTGCTTTGGATGATGACTCCTATTGGCGCTTCGCGGGGCTGTGTCTCTGTGGATGCTGCCCCCCCCCCCCCCCCCGGTGTTTCGCTCAACGTGACTTCTGTCGGAGAGCGCGCGCGTCTGCCTGCCCATCCATCAGTGTGGATAAACAGATTTGGGATTCAAGTGAGAAGTCGATGTTTGTGTCTTTGTGTACAGCCTGAACGTGCACCTCGCCCGACATAAGCGATATTGTCACATCACCACCATATCTTAGTGGAGAACGGAAACCTTTGTGTGATGGTGTGTGTGGTGGATGTATGCATCTGCATGTACGTGTGTGTGTTGTATGTTAGTATGTGTGATTGTGTGGTGCGGGTGGTGAGGGTGGGGCGTGTGGTGGGTGGGGTGTGGGTGGTGAGGGGGGTGCGGGTGGTGAGGGTGGCGTGAGTGGTGCGGGTGGTGAGGGTGGCGTGAGTGGTGAGGGTGGGTGGTGCGTGGGGTGGTGAGGGTGGTGCGACTCGCGTGTGCTCACGTCACGGCTTGTCCTGAACATCGCCACCCTCGCCACCACCACCACCGCAATCACCACTTCCATCACCGCTACCACCATAAACCACCGTCAAAGACAAAGATCTCCCCCCCTACCCCACACTGAGAGCTTGAGCCGGACTGTTGTTGTTGGCCACGTGGTGTGAGCGGGCGCCGTGCCGTCAGGCGGCACGGCGCGTGCTGATGCCGCCCGGGTCGGCACACGGAGTGCGCCTCGCGGCGCTCTGCTCGGGGTGCCCTCAAGCGATTTCCGCCTCCCTCGCCGAGTTGCGAGTCGATTAATTGGTCGATTATTTATTTATTTTACAGTGTTAATTGCTGTAGCGCCTCTAGTGGCTGGCGGGTGTTCCTGCAAAACCAGTGACGTCATAAAGAGAAAATAATCGATTGTAATTGATTAATCGATGCGTCCTTGCTGCCCTACTTTGTGTGTCGGCTGCAAGTCTTGCGGTCGGCCGCGCGTTAGGTGCAAATCTCACCACCACCAATCATCGTCGCCACCACGAGCCTTCATGTCACTCACGTCGCGTCGGATTCAGGTTTCACCGCATCGGTTGTCCGATGACGGAATTGACGGGACACGTGACACGCGCGCGTGTGTGTGTTACTTCGTGACGTACACACGTGTCCACAACGCCGGCCGATAGCGTTGATGGGTTGATTAAATTATTCAAGTCAAGTCGAGGATGCCTCCCTTTTCAAATGAGGAATTTGGGTGGCACCCTTCTGACGATCCCATTGGTGGAAATGCCACGTTACTATGGCGGGAGTGGCAGTCTGTCCAGCGGGGGGAGGTGGTGGTGTGGGGGGGGGGGGGTTTGGCCACGAGAGGGTGGTTGGCCAGCATGGTGCTGACCAGCCACCCCCTCATGTGCCGTAACAGCCTTCTTAGGTGCCGCTACTAACAGCACTTGCCCCCAGTCTGTTTGAGGCTACACGGGGGATCTTTGTCTTTGGACAGCGATCTCAACCGCCACAGCACGCACTTAAATCGGGCCATCCATCACAAGATATCTGACTGCACGTTCCCCGGCAAATTTCCACGAGGTCACAATTGTCGGAGTCTTAACAAAGCGACGACCGCGGAGTGGCGGCCAAGGAGGGGAGAGGCGGCGTCCGAAAGTACACGTCCGCTGCGGAGACGGAGCGACGAAATCCGCGCGTGCGCAGAGACTCGATGGGTTGTCACGTCACAGCATTGTTACATTTTATTTTTACCTACGCGACTTTACCGAAAAAACCTAAGAGTACGAATCCTTGCAGTCACGAAAGCTTCAAATCTAGAAATAAACATGGAGACGGGTTGGTGAAGCCTTCGTTCAGCAGCAAGATGTTCACTCCCTCGCCTGGTATTCTTAGTCTTAGTGAGGACGCGGTCTTTCCGACAGCTCTGTTCTTCACCTGAAGACGGCTGCTTGTGTTGTGGCCGAAACGTCGTGAGAATTTTGTCGTATTTTTATTATTTTATTATTTCCCTTCTACGTGACTTTATCGAAAGATCCAAGAATATGAATCCCTGCAGCCACGAAAGCTTTAAATCTCAATTTACCTCGCCTGGTATACAGGAGGCCGTGGGATCGATTCCGACCCCGACGCCTGCTGTATATTTGGAGTTTGCCTGTTGCCACGTGGATTTTTCTCCGGGTCCTTCGTTTTTTCCCTACCCACTTAGGATTAACATCACGCCTTTAGAGTATTTTGGCCGCTTTACATTTCCACGTGATGATGAACCACTTCGTTGAACTTTCATTTGTGATGTGCAGGTCGCTTCTGAAAAGGAGCTACATCGCTCAGTGGGACTTGCCTGATGCAATGGTCATCGTAGTAAATCGACGACTCCATAGTTGGTGATGATTTTGGATTCTCTCGTCTATACACGAAGTAAGCACATCAACCAATTCTGGTGGAAACTCCTATCGGTTTTATTTCAGTAGCTCCTACAAACAACATATTTTACCATCATTAAACATAATTTATTATTATTAAACATCGCCTCACTTCGTTTACCATAATTTACCCTCGTCAAATCAAACAAGTGGGCGACCCTCCGCATCTCCCTTGGTGGCCCTGAGCCCGAAGTGCACGCCTCCCCAGCCGCTGCACCCAGTGCCGACGATCCCAGCAGCACGAGCAGCTGCACGTGTAGCAGCTGCACGTGTAGCAGCTGCACGTGTAGCAGCTGCACGTGTAGTAGCACCACGAGTAGCTGCACGTGTAGTAGTAGTAGCTACACGTGTAGCTACTGCACGTGTAGTAGCTACTGCACGTGTAGTAGCTGTAACGTGTAGTAGTAGCAGCTGCACGTGTAGTAGCTGCACCTGTAGTAGCTACTACACGTGTAGCAGCTGCACGTGTAGTAGCACCACGAGTAGCTGCTGCACGTGTAGTAGCACCACGAGTAGCTGCTGCACGTGTAGTAGCTACTACACGTGTAGTAGCTACTACTGCACGTGTAGTAGTAGCAGCTGCACGTGTAGTAGCTACTACATGTAGTAGCTACTGCACGTGTAGTAGCTGCACGTGTAGCAGCTGCACGTGTAGCAGCTGCACGTGTAGAAGCTGCACGTGTAGTAGCTACTACATGTAGTAGCTGCACGTGTAGTAGCTGCACATGTAGTAGCACCACGAGTAGCTGCACGTGTAGTAGCTGCACGTGTAGTAGCTGCACGTGTAGTAGCTGCTCGTGTAGTAGCACCACGAGTAGCTGCACGTGTAGTAGCTGCACGTGTAGTAGCCGTAGTAGCTGCACGTGTAGTAGCTGCACGTGTAGTAGCTGCACGTGTAGTAGCTGCACGTATAGTAGTAGTAGCTACACGTGTAGCAGCTGCACGTATAGTAGTAGTAGCTACACGTGTAGCAGCTGCACTTGCTACGGGCCCCGCACTTTCAAGGGCCCCGAGCCAAATGCTTTCAAGGTATCAACTCCGGTTTAGTTATTCTGTACTTGCTCTATTACTATAGTACTATACTGCCTTCAATTTTTATTAATGACTGGGTGTGTAAGGTTAGCGATTTGTCGTATCATCGGGCTGTATAGCAAATGAAAACATACAATTACTTTATTATGACAGTAACAAAAAAATTGTGTTTTAATATTTATGTGTTTCTTTTGTTTAGGGCCCCTTTATAACATCATGCTACAGGCCCCACGCGAACTTCATCCGGCACTGACTGCACCTCCTCAGCTGCTGACCCCGAGCCAGGGACTTGAACTCGTGACTTCCGGATCACGAGTCAGCTGCTCTGACCACAGCGACGCACGCGCACATTGTCGGGTCAACCCAGGCCACCGTCAACCCAGGCCCCAAGAATGCTCGGGGCAGCTTCGAGAGAAACGTCGCGGATCTCACCGCTGAATGTGGCCGTGAGGCTCGTCCCCCGCACCTCGCCGCTGAGCGAGGTGAACAAACTATAGCAGAGCTGTCAGCCCACGCGGTTTACCCCGTATTCTTGCACAGGGAAATTGAGTCCATACGTCACACAGCCGTTTCAACACGGAGAACATATTGTTTGTCTATTTGTTTGTGTTTCTCCCTTGTGATGGGACTTTGCAGGATGAACCTTGAGATTAATAAATGGCACGGGGTGACCAATAAGGTCTGAATTGGTCTGTAATAAGGCAGGGGCACTGATAAGGGGTTGACAGGTTTGCTATCGTCGGCACGTCATGAAACGTCTGCACACCACGTGACAATTCATTTGTTTGGCCGTGTCGTGTGGTGGGGAGGTTCTTACGAGATAAATCTGGCCAGATCACTTCGTGGCCTCACCCGAAAAATATCTAATTATGAATCACAAACCATCTGTTGTGTTGTGAGACAAATATTAAAAAAACATGACGGACCGCCGCCCTTGAGGTCATCGCCACTCCGGGTGACAAACGCGGACACCCAGGACAGGGCATCGCGCTCCCAGAAGGCAGCATCGCAACGCCGGTGGTTCCTCCTCACTCTTCATCTCGTTTCACCGACCAAAACTCAGAAATGTCTCGACGCTGCGAGAGAAGAAGGCCCAGAACCCCAGCTGAGACGGTGTCCTTGAGCGGGGAGGGGCCTGGGACGAGGGCTCGCCCCTGGTGCTCCTCCTTGGAACTTGGAGAAAAGAGGAGAGTTGTGGAGGTGGCGGTTGTGGTGCTTGTATGCAGTTGAGTTTATAGCCTCCTCAACCAGGAGCCACGTGGTGGTCAAATGAGACCCCTGCTGAGAAGCTGATCCTTGAGTTGGTTGAAAATCTCCAGTTGCTGCTCGGGCTTCAACGTCAGGAGTTGCTGAATAATCTTATTCACGTTTGGAGCCCTGCGGGGGAGAAGCAGAGGTGGCGACACAACATCAGAGTCGTCGTCACCAGAGGTTCAACCGTTCAAATCCAGCGGCCCCCCTGAAATCAACCCCCTTGCCGTACTCCCGTCGCACCCTGGCAAGCCAGGAGGTGGGTGCCCTGGCCACCCACGGGTGGTAAGTGAGGGAGTCTCGACAGCCGGTGAGTGACCCCCACCCCGACCTCCGCCGCTTTCCCGGGGGGCGCCCTCTGCTGGGTAGGGGAGGTGGTGCGGCGCCCTCACCGGATGAAGGTGCTGATGTAGACGTGGGTGAAGGTGCCCACCACGTACTGGCAGTCCAGGCGGTCCACGATGCCGCCGTGGCCCGGGATGCTGCTCGAGAAGTCCTGCAGGCCGCACCACGTGATCACTACGGTCACCGCGGCAACCGCAACCACCACGGCCATTACCACGCACACACACACGTGCGTGCGTGTATGTGTGTGCGTCGCACACCAAGTGGGGAGCGGTGGTACATTGACTAGCGGTGCACTACAACAGTCTGGCGACCCAAGTTCGATTCCTGGTCACGACCTATAACAGTGGTGAATATTTTAACTGGTTCTAGGCCTCCCCTAGGTCGACTCAGCCTTAAACGAGAACCTGGTGCGGTGTGTAAACATCGCCACTGGGGAGACGAAGCCGGCCGGGCGTGGTGCTGGCCACCCATCCCCTCGTGTGCCGTGTCGGCCTTCATAGGTGCTCTCTAACAACACTTGCCCCAAGTCTGTTACAGGCTATACGGGGGATCTTTGTCTTTGCGTCGCACACCTTGATCTGGAAGGCGCGCTTGAAGCCGCTGGCAAAGAACCCCCCAAAGGGGCCGACGAGAGACGCGAAGGAGGAGAGGGCGAGAGCGTGCAGCTGGAACGGGTAGAGCCAGAGGCTCTCCTAGGGACACGCGGACATGGGGAGACAGTCGGTCACACGGAGACAAAACATCGACAAAGATCCCCCGTGAAGCCTTAACAGACTGTTGGGGCAAGTGCTGTTAGCGAGCAGCACCGATGAAGGCCGGCACGGCGCACGAGGGGGTGGGTGGCCAGCACCACACCGCACCAGGTACTCATTTGAGGCTGAGTCCATCTAGGGGAGGCTCAGGACCGGTGCAGACAATCGTCACCGGTGTTGGCCGTGAGCGGTCCCCGGGTTCGTAGAGCAGCGCGCTAACCGCGACACTACCCACAGCACACACAGATAGACGCACACACAGGTAGCCGCACACACAGGTAGCCGCACACACAGGTAGCCGCACACACAGGTAGCCGCACACACAGGTAGCCGCACACACAGGTAGACGCACACACAGGTAGACGCACACACAGGTAGACGCACACACAGGTAGCCGCACACACAGGTAGACGCACACAGATAGACACACACACACAGATAGACGCACAGATATATAAATACACAGACAAACACCCCCCGTCACCCCCCCCCCCCGTCACCCCCCCCCCCCCCCCCCCCCCCCCCGTCACCCCCCCCCCCCGTCACTCCCCCCCCCCCCGACGGTGCTCACGATGCCGGCGAGGTGTTGCAGCAGCGCCGGCGCGTGGTAGCGCGTGAGCCGGAACGTCTCCGAGGGCTCGCACTCCATGATGAACGCCGCCGCCCTCGCCGCCGTGCCGCCACTCGGCTCCACGGCGCACACGAAGTAGCGGTGCCCGCACAGCACGTGGGAGAGCTGCCCCCCACACACACACACACAGTGACACACACACAGTGACACATAGACAGAAGGCCCCCCACCACCACCCCCGTGTAGCCCCCCACAGGCCAGTAGTGGCGAGCGCGCTCCGAGCGAGCGGCACACGCGAGGGGTCGGGTTTGGCCAGATCCACTCCCAGCCGCCTTTGTCTCTCCAGTGCTGGATGTTCACGCACCGCTCGAGGTACGAATTTTCAAGGCAGAATCGCCGCAAATGTTGAACCGAGAGGCGGCCGGGCGTGGTACTGGCCGCTGGGTTCAGAGTGCGGGGCGCTAACCGCTGCACCGCCGCTCTCCTTTATCGTGCGGCAGGAACAGCGCACAGGCGCAGTGCGCTGTGCGCGAGCGCCTATTAAGGTCGTGGGTATTGTACGGGCAGAAGGAAGGAAGCGACAGCGAGGTGCGGTGACATCGGCGGACACGAGCCACGTGGGTTGGCCAGCAGCGGACAGAGACTGGGCCACGCACGCGGCCGGCTGCTCTCTCACCAGGATTCCAAACACGAGTGTCGAGATGTAGCCGCCGATGAATCCTTCCCACGTCTTCTTGGGCGATACCTGGGGGACGCGTCCACTCCTCGTTAGCGACGGGCTTGCCGAGTTTCACCAACAGACTCAACTCCTCCACCTGGGAATCCCCGTGAGATGGGACACGGCGCGCGCGCATGCGGGTGTCCAGGGTCCCAGGTGATGCATGCGCAGCCGACATGCGATGATGAAGGCGCGCAAGACAGTTACATCTCTGACTTGCAGAGCACGAGGTGTGTACACGGGGAACATCGCGCCCAGTCACACACGCACATGAACATGCACGCACACGTGAACACGCACGCACAGTGCCCGCTCGCTGCACTGGCTGTGATCGTGGTCAGGCGGTTTTCGTTCATCTTGGTCACAAATTACCAGACACTGCCAAAAACCGCGCCGAAGTTTTTGCTTGTACCCAACCAATGATCCTGAAATTATTAATTCCCAGAAGGGCCGTGCATGTTGTATAACACGCAGTAGGCGTTCGCGACCAATATTATCCCCAATAAAGGTTGTTTTTTGGGTTTGATCGCGTTATTATAAATGTGCTCACGTGGTAACTAATTGTCAAGTTCTGTTCACGTGACAAACCTCACTGATTGGCTGTCGGGTGGTGGCGGGTTTATTTACTTAATCTAACCTCGAAAACACCTTTACAAGGGACGTGTAAATCAGACTGTGTATTAAGTGGAGAGAAGGAGACGTCAAGGGGACGTGAAGGAGACGTGAAGGAAACGTAGAGACGTGAAGGAAACGTGTAGGCGTGAAGGAGGTGTGGAGGAGACTTGAAGGAGACGTGAAGGAATCGTGAAGGACACATGAAGGAGCCGAGTTGTCCGCTTGGCCAGGAACGAGCAGTCCCGTAATGAACGCGAGCGACGAGGGCGATCCGTCCCGTCGCCGTGGGGCTTCTGTGATCCTCACCTTGATGAGGGGCGTCCTCCCGAAGAAGAATCCGAAGATGTAGGCAGCGATGTCATTACAGATCACCACGCACATGGGGAACACGAACCTGGGGGCAAGTTGGTGGTCTCAGGCCGGTCACCAATGACTCGCATACAGACCCACGGATTTACATAGAGACCCACTAACTTACACAGAGACCCACTAACTTACACAGAAACTCACTGACTTACAAAGAGACCAATTGACTTAGAGACCCACTAACTTACACAGATATCCATTGACTTACACAGATACCCACTAACTTACACAGAGACCCACTGACTCGCATGCAGACCCACTTACATAAAGACCCATGGACTTAGAGACCCACTGACTTGCGCAGAAACCCACTGACTTACACAGAGACCCACTGTCTTAAAGACCCACTGACTTACACAGAGACCCACTGTCTTAGAGACCCACTGACTTACACAGAGACCCACTGACTTAAACAGAGACCCACTGACTTACACAAAGACCCACTGACTTACACAGATACCCACTAACTTACACAGAGACCCACTGACTCGCATGCAGACCCACTTACATACAGATCCACTGACTTACACAGAGACCCACGACCTTATTCAAAGACACACTGAGTTACACAGACCCATGGACTTGCATAAAGACACGTAGGCTCACTTAGAAATGCAAAGACACAACTTAGAGATGCATAGACTGAGTTGCGATTAAACTTGGTTCTCAGGAGTAGCGCAGCTGATGACCTCGGCCCAGCAGCCACCAATGACCGCACACAACAAAAACACCACATCGTACAACAACCACATGTGGCGCTCCACCAAATGTGGTTTCCCCTTTCACCGCTGAGAATTACAACTTCGGTTCGGCTGCCACGCGACAGACACGAATCTTGGTGGCGGGGGGCGGGTGGGAGAGTGCCGCCCCTGCTCTGGGGACCGGAGGTCACCGTTCACTTGGCATCGATCATCGAGCAGAGTGGCGCTCAGTGCGGAGGGCGATTCTAAAGGGCCACACACGTGGGGCGCTGCGCCTTGGGGAGAGACTGCGGGGCAGAGGGAGAGGCGTGAGTTCTGGGCTGCCCCGGTGCTCACCAGATCATGCCCTCGAAGAGGTTGTGAATGACGAGGTGAGACTGGGTCACGATGAGCAGGAGCGTGATGTGCGTCCAGCCAAACTGCACAAAAGAAACGACAAAGATCGCCCCGTGTGTGTCGCCTGTGACGGACTGCGGGGGCAAGTGCCGTTAGCGAACACCCCCTATGAAGGCCGGCACGGCACACGAGAGGGGGTGGGTGGCCAACACCACGCCCGACCGCCTTTGTCTCCCCAGTGGCGATGTTTACACGCCGCACCAGGCACTCTGATGCCGAGTCGACCTAGGAGAGGCCCAGGACCGATTCAGATAATCGCCACCGGTGTTGGCCGTGAGCGGCAATCGAACTCGGGTGGCCGGGTTGGTAGGCGCGGCACGTGAACCGCTACGCCACCGCAGACACAAACAGCCAAAGCCACGCAGACAGCAAGGTGCTGTGTGTCTCTAGGCCTGGGTGCTGCTTCGTCCACACAGGCGAGGTGCTGTGTGTCTCTAGGCCTGGGTGCTGCTTCGTCCACACACGCCAGACCAAAGAGTTGACTGAGTGAGTGAGAGTGTGACTGAGTGAGTGAGTGGGTTAGTGATTGAGTGCGAGTGGCTGCACGAGTGAGTGATTGATTGTGAGTGACTGGATGAGTGACTGGATAAGTGAGTGACTGGAAGAGTGAGTGACTGGATGAGTGAGTTAGTGACTGGATGAGTGAGTGACTGGATGGGTGAGTTAGTGACTGGATGAGTGAGTGACTGGATGAGTGAGTGAGCGACTGAGTGAGGGACTGGATGAGCCGGTGACTGAATGACTGAGTGACTGGATGAGTGAGTGACTGAGCGGAGCTCACCATGAAGAACTGCAGTCTGGTGTAACGCTTCACCAGACTCAGCACAAACATGCACAGCCCTACACACAACAACAACAACAGCTTGACACGTCGGCTTTTGAGAACAATATCATCCTTTCGCGACCAGTTAAAACTATAAAAAATACCGTACATTGCAGGAGTAACTAAATGTTTGGAAAAACAAAACACCCGAGTCAGATTTGGCACAGTACATAAAATGCAGAAATTAATATCTGCTACAAAAGATGTATTGCCGAAGCTATCAACAGAAGGTGTGTACCGGATTAACTGCACGTGTGGTAAATGTTATGTTGGGCAAAGAGGACGAACGATCAGCACGAGACGAAAAGAACATCAGATAAATATAAAAGTATCCCAAATACAACTGTCAGCAGTTGTAGAACACGCGTGCCAACAAGGACACTCAATTTACTTTGATAATGTTGAAGTTCTGTGCAAAACTAGCTACTACTGGCCAAGACAATTTAGAGCATCTATCGAAATTTAAAGATGTAAAAATGTTAACCGTTCGGATAGCTACAGACTTAGTGCTGCTTGGAAGCAAATCATCAAATAGTACATTCTTTAAATCCATGCCTATACAGGTCACCCTACTGCAACAGGGATTACCGTTGAAATTTTACAGGTACGGCTATTTTAGTACACACAATCTACAGGATGTACAAGAATAATGGCCTTGCAGAATGTGCATGCATAACGCACGTTAATTACCATACAAATAACCCAAACGGCAATGGATTCCCATTGTCATTTATATGCATTCATTAAACCCCCCCCCCCCCCCCCCAACTTCACTCAAGAACAAATCTGGCTATGCCTGATGAAGCTAGTTGTAATTACTGGCGAAACGTCGTACTCAGATTGTAGATGTTGTGGCTTGGCTCTCCAACACACAACCGGTGTGCTGTACAAGTATACTACACTATACACTACACACTAGTGTTGTACTAGTGACGAATTGGCCACATTCTGTTTACGTGACAACCCTTACTAGTTGGCTGTGTCGGGTGGTGGCGGGTTTAACGACACATTTATACATTCACGCGATATAACCCAAAAAACCTGTTCTGAACAACAACAACATCGATGTCTTTTGGGTAATAAATAACAACATTGCGTCATTGTGGAGGAGATAACGAACAGCATAACACAGCCCAGCGGTAGCTCGTTCACCACTATTCTAGAGGTTCGCGGTTCAAATCCGGCTGGCCTCCCTGGTTAATATTTCTGGTGAATTAACCGTAAAATTACTACACACCGCCTGCTTCACAGTGCACCGGCGACGTCATTCTAAACGAGTCGTAAAGTCCCTGCAGTGGGGAGCAGGTGAGCGTCAGCGGAGGCCGCGAGCCTCGCAAGGGGAGAAACCCGGGACAAGACTTCCGCGAGCAGACGCCGGAGGAACCGCCCAACGCAGAGCTAAAGGACACGGCGGACGAGACCGGCGGAGCGGTGCGGAGCGGCGCACCTGCCAGGTAGAGCATGAATGAGATGAAGCGGTGGTAGCGCATGAGCATGCGCACCGTGCCGCCCAGGTTCAACTCCGTGGAGAAGTAGTCGACCACCGTCTCCCCGTAGCAGAAGTAGTTGGCGCACAGCAGGAAGTACCTGGGGCAGAGCGCGAGCGGTTACGGGGACGGCGCCGGCAACCCCCGCACCCGAGCTTCCTCCTCGGGCTCCCAACCCCTCCCCCACCTCCGCCTGCTCGCCGGGTGCTACGCGTCGCAGGGAGCAGCTGCCACCGGGGGTGCCCCTCGAATCGTCACGAGGCGATGCAAGTCGCTCGCCACGTGTTGGAGCGCTCCATCAAAATGAATCGCTCTCGTCGTTATTACTGTGACGACGACAATGACGACGATGACGACGACGACGACGACGACAATGACGACGATGTACTCACCAGCTGAGACAGCGGAACCAGGGCAGCTTGTAGGAGTTGTAGACCACGTACCCGATCCCAATGATCTCGTGGAAGCACTTGGCCTGCAGCACCAAGACCTGCGCACGCGGCAGGCAACCAGAGACAAGCAACAACACACGGCAACCGTTACCAGCGCGGCGACGACGATGAGCGAAGAGCATTTCCCTCCACCACGGCTCTCGCGGCGTCTCGCCGCCACCGCACGAGGCCCGCAACTCGGCCGCGGCTCGAGCCCTCCCGCTGCTGCCGCTGCCACGTCTGGGGTGGGGTTCCCGGCTCCTGCCTCGCACCGCTGCACCGCGACGATCGACGCTCCGATCGCTCACCCGGCAGTCGGTCGCCTCCCCGTGGTGGTTTACTGCTTCCCGCGAACTTCGCTCGTTGATTTTCTCCACCCCACGTTGAGGACTCGGTCCACCCGGCTCCCACTGCAGGCCTGTCCTCAGGTGATTGCCGTCGTTATCACTCCACCTGTTTACCCAGGAAAGCCTCGTGGCACCTTGCCAGGAGGGTCGGGCCGAGTAATTGCGGCTGCCTCGTGTGAAGCGTCATGGCGAACAACCCCCCCCCCCCCCCCCCCCCCGGATGCTGAGGAAGCCAGTTCCACTCATCGCCATGGCGATAAGCGGACCCCAACTCCGCTCATCGCCATGGAGATGAGAACCCTGCCTCCGCCCATCGCCATGGCGATAATGACACCGGCTATGGTAATCGCCGTGGAGATGAGGACACCAGCTCCGCTAATCGCCATGGCGATGAGGACCCCGGTTGCGCTAATCACCATGGCGATGAGGCCGATCGGCCCAGTGTAGATGAGCAGCCAGTAGGAGGAGAACATCGCGAATCCCAGAATGCTCCGCACCCACATGTTCCTCCACCTGGAGAGGAGAAGCCACAAGGACATCGCTGTGTACACGGAGGCTTCCGCAGCCGATATCGCGATGCACGGTTCACTTCAGGGTTAGTCCACGCAACGATGTAATAATCAAATTCGTGTGGTAAAAGCCTCCACCACTCGACACACCCAAACTCATTAAACGGCCGCGCGTGCCGGCGATTTCCGCGTCAAACCGCTCTTGTTTCAAGAACGGTTGTCACGGCCAAAGTTCAGTTTTGTGCGGACGCGAAGGCGTCCCGACGATGCTTGACGCAGTTTGCGAGAGAGACGTCATTCTCTGGTCGCTAGGCGGCTGTGAGACTCGCTCTGCACCTCGTCGGTGGAAACCGACGTGACGACATGGGGGGGGGGGGGGGGGAGGGGGGGGGGCATTTCGTTAAACGCTCGCGGTCTCTTTACTGGTTGGGCTGTGTCGGGTGGTAGTGGCGGGGGGTGGGCGTTCCTAAAGACACAGACCTGGTCGAGTCGTTACCGAACCCAACGTCTGTCATCAATCAGAAGAGCACGTAGTAGGCTTTCACGATCAATATCATCCAATATCATAAATGTGTCGTTAAACCCGCCACCACCCGACACAGCCAACTAGTATGGGTTGTCACGTCAACAGAACGTGCCAATTCGTCACGAGTACAGCACACCGGTGTGTTGGAGAGCCAAGCCACAACATTTACAAACTGAGTAAGACGTTTCGCCAGTAATTACAACTAGCTTCATCAGACACAGCCAGATTTGTGGAGAAGTCCACCTTGCACAAAGTGGAGGGGGGGGGGGGGATTAATAAGCCAACGTACATTGACATTAACTGCACTTGCGGCAAATGATGTGTTGGGCAAACAGGACGAATAATCAGCACGAGACTAAAAGAACATCAGAAAACTATAAAATAATCCCAAATACAACTGTTAGCAGTAGCAGAAAATGCGTGCCAGCAAGGACACTCAATTGATTGATGAAGCTGGTTGTAATTACTGGCGAAACGTCGTACTCAGATTGTAAATGTTGTGGCTTGGCACTCCAACACACCGGTTAGTGCTGTACTAGTCTATTACACTATACACTACTATACACTACACTATACACGACTACACTACACTATACACGACTATACACTACTATACACTATACACTACACTATACACTACTATACACTACACTATGCACTACACCATACACTATTATACACTACACTATGCACTACACCATACACTACTATACACTACACTATGCACTACACCATACACTACTATACACTACACTACACACTAGTGCTGTACTAGTGACGAATTGGCCACGATCTGTTTACGTGACAACCCTTACTAGTTCGCCGTGTCGGGTGGTGGCGGGTTTAACGACACATTTATATATTTACGCGATCTAACACAAAAAAACCTCTATTATGAATCAGAAGAACGATCCCTTGAGAGTTCCTGTCAAGGATTGCGCAACCGAAAGCGAAAGTGCATCTCCACTTTCACCACCTCCACCATGACCACCAAAACAAAGACAAAGATCCCCCGTGTAGCCTCAATAGACTGTTGGGGAAAGTGCTGTTCACGAGCGCCTATGAAGGCCGGAATGGCACACGAGGGGGTGGTTGGCCTACACCAAGCCCGACCGCCTTTGTTTCCCCAGTGGCGATGTTTACACACCGCACAAGGTACTCATTTGAGGCCGAGTCGACCTAGGCGAGAACCAGGACCGGATCAGACAATCGTCACTGGTGTTGGCCGTGAGCGGGAATCGAACTCTGGCAGCGTGCTAACCGCTACACTGCCACTCCACCATGACCACCACCTCCATCACCACCACCACAGATCTGGTGGTCTCTCAGGGAGGAAGAGTAGTAGAGATAGAGAGATAGAGAGAGAGGAGGCGGCTGCTGGGAGGCCCACCACCACCTCCACCACCACAGATCTGGTGGTCTCTCAGGGAGGAGGAGGAGTAGAGAGATAGAGATAGAGAGATAGAGAGAGATAGAGATAGACTTTGACTTTTGAAATCTTTATTACTCTAGCGCCCAAGGCGCCGGAGCCTTTCCGTGCATCAAAACGAACGTACATGCCTTCATGGCAACACCATACACATCACTTATTGTCACGCAACACATCGCCACCGCATCACAGTCAATGTCCGGTATGCGCGTCGTTCAGGTTCCGGCGCAAATTGCACTGAAACAAGTCCAAGTGCATTCGGTGTGGTCATCCCATGGCAACACCAAGCACTGCTCAGCCATCGCGCACCACATCGCCACCGCCTCACAGTCAGTGTCCGGCGTGCGCGATGTCCAGGCATTCACGGTCCCTTGCCTAAATCACCGGCCCTCCCTCTCCCACATCTTCACCCTCCATCTCAACCGACGACAGCGATGATGGTGGTGGCGGTGGCGTCTTCAAGGCCCCCAAGGCCTCGGGCGGGAAGGGGGTGGTGGGTGGGGGTGAGGGCTGTTTCTGGACTTTGCTCATCAGAGCCTTCACCCGGAACATCTCCTGGCGGCTATATCCATACCTGCTTCGGGTCTTGGACGACGCGCCGAGCCACGCTCATAAAGTTTCCCCTATTGGGGAAGCTGTCCCGCACTCGGATGTTACGTCTCCCCTTGGACCATCTCAGAAAACCGAGAAGGTATTCGGGAGAGCACCCCCAGTTCTTCATGGGAGGCCAGGTTTCCGGCCTTTCCGCCTGCGGATCGCTATCGACCCCCCATATCTTGGCTCCCACCTCCTCCTTCTGTTTGTAAGAGTCAAGCATTCCCAAGTCGCCCGTCAACGTCATCGCGCGATCGGCCTCCACCTCGCTGTAGCCGTACCTGTGTGGATTGAAGAAACCCTTCATGGCCGCCCTCGCAAAGGCGCGCCTATCGGGGAAGGCTTTGTATAACTCTCTCAACATGTTCCCTGTTTTTCCCTTATGCATCATCCTTATCCAAGCAAGGACGGTTTTCGGCGTGCACTCTCCCGGCTTAGGCTGGATTCCTCCAACCTCCAAGCTTCTGGGGGTACTTCGCCCTGTCCAAATCATCCTCCAAGTCATCGCCATGAGCTTTCCCATCGGCGCCAACCCACCCTCCGGTGTCTGCCGACGTTCCGGGAACGGGGACCTCACCAGGCTCCGTCCCGAGTGCAGGCAACTTCCTCCAGCCCATCGGCCTCTTGATCCGTTCTGTGGCGGAGGGGGGGGGGGGGGGGTTGCCTTTAAAGGGTACAAAACCGCGCGGCACCCGGCTCGCATCCGCAACGATCAACGTTCCTACTCCAAGCTTTGTCTGAGAGGCTGGAGTCGAAATCGGCCTTTGCGCCCCCTTGGTCGTCACCACCAGGCGCGCGTCGCTGTCGGCCTCCATCGCTTCTCCTTCCACCTCCACTGAGCAGCCGATCTGCTCGGTGGCGCCTTCCCCATCAGTTACCTCGGGCTCCTCACTCTCCCTCCCGTCATCCGTCAGGGTAGACGAGGTGGGGGGGGTCCGAGCTGTAACGCCGCACAGCACAGAGCCTGCACTGGCGGTGGTCGGCGACCCTTCTCCTCCTGTCGCCGGGATGAGCGAGGTCCGCCTCGGCGATCGTGCTCCCGGCTCGATCACGTTCGCTGGGTTCGCGTCGTCAGAGGTTTCCCCGACCCCCTCCCCCGGCTTCACCGAGGGTAGACCCTTCCTCTTGGATTTCTTCGACCTCTTCCCGCCACCACTCGGGGCGGATGAAGGGGCACTCCTTGGAGCGAGGGCACCGCTTGGCACGCCGACGGCGTCGGCGGCAGCCTCCGTCTCCCCTCTTTGCCGTGCTGGAACGGGCGAGGCCGGAATCGGTCGGGGCGCTCCTGCTGCTGTTGTTGTTGCGGCTGCGGCGTCAGCGTTGTTGCCCCTGTTGCTGCTCCACACGACTTTGTCTTGGTGGGGCAGTCTTTCCTCACGTGTCCCACGCTGCCACACCCGTAACAGTGTGGCGCGGTTGTGGCCAGGTACATGGTATGGACGCGGCCACCAGCAACACGCTTGATGGTCACGTCCAACTCAGTACGTCCGTCCGCCTTTTAGAGTGAGGTAGACCTGCCGTTGTCCGGACAGGATATGCCTCATAGCAGGGTTCCGCGACCGCATTGGTAACTGAACGATGCCTGAGGCCACCGTGCCGTAATACTGCAGTTCTCTCACCAACCCCGCATTGGTAAAATACGGTGGAGCGCCCGAGATGGTTACCCGTACCGTCGGTGCTGAGAGAGGGGTGCACTGTACCAGCGGCCCCCCCTCACCTCCGACTTTGAGTCCCTTCTCCACCACACGTGCCGCCGCCTCCACCGTGGCTACGTACACAACATAGCCACGGTTTTCCCGTTGCACCACCCGGACAGCAGGCAGCCCGGTGTGCACTGCCACTGCAGTGGCGACTTCCTCAGGTGTTGTCCCCGGCGTTGGAAAACATCGGAAGCCATGGTCGACCGTGAGAGCCTCCGTGCTGCTGGGCTGAACCATGTCGCCCGCATGGCAGCACCAGTAGCAACAAAAAAAATATTCGCCTAAAAAAGTAATAAAACACCAAACAAGCACGCAACACACAACCAAAACCAACCACCAGACAGACAAACACACACACGCACAGACAAACACACAAACTAACACACACACCACCAAACCAACAAGCAAACAACAAAACCAAACAATCAAACAAACAAAACGACAGACAAACAAACAAACACACGCACAAGCAAACACACAAAACAGCAAACACACAAACAAACACTCACCAAACAGACAAACAGGCCAAACACACGCGGTGTTAAACCAGATAATAAAACCAACAGGCAAACACACAAAACGACCAGCCAAGCAGACAAACAAAACGAACACACAGACAAACACACAAACAACAGTAGTATTAAAAACTGCTACTACTACAGGCTGATACACGGGGAGAAAACGCAGAATAACTTAGCGTTTTCTCCCTGGTTCACCTCTCTCTAGGCCGGGCTCAGGCTCTCACCTGAGCCCAGGCCTCCATCCGCACACAGGTAGGGGCAGGAGCAGCTCGTTTGTGCGACCGCACCCCACGGTGGCTGAGAGAGAGATAGAGAGGTAGAGAGAGAGGAGGCGGCTGCTGGGAGGCCCACCACCACCTCCACCACCACAGATCTGGTGGTCTCTCAGGGAGGAGGAGGAGTAGAGAGATAGAGAGAGAGATAGAGAGAGAGAGATAGAGAGATAGAGAGATAGAGAGATAGAGAGATAGAGAGAGAGAGGCGGCTGCTGCTGGGAGGCCCACCACCCACCTGCTGGAGAGGCCCGACAGGACCCGCGTGAGCACCTCGGGGGTGTTGTCGTCCTGCGCCGCCTCGTGGCCCAGGGGCCCCTCGTGGCCGCCGTGCGGCCCTCCTGCGCCCTGCGGGAGGTAGAGGCGTCGTGAGGAGCGCGGCACGCCCTGGAAACTTCACCCATGCGTCATTTTGCGTCGTGTATTCAATCGCTTTGCGGAGCCACAGCTGAACGGAGGGCGTCCTTGGGCAGGTGAGCTGCAGGTCACCTGCAGGTGACCTGCAGGTGACCTGCCCGAGGACATTGGGCAGGTCACCGGCGCCGATTCAAGCGAGCAAACCCGTCCTTAACTCATCAACACCAGACCGTTCATTGGCATCTTGCTCCTGAACCACGTTGCCTCCATTCGCAATATTGGACTGGAATTGTTTTGCGTTGAGTTGAAACGGCCATTGCAAACTGGTGCAGTGGATAGAGCACGCGGCTCTCACCGCAGGTTGTGGTGAGGGGGGTTGGTGAGGGGGGTTGGTGAGGGGGTTGTGGTGAGGGGGGTTGTGGTGTGGGGGGTTGTGGTGAGGGGGGTTGGTGAGGTTGTGGTGAGGGGGTTGTGGTGAGGCCCGTGACGAGGTTGAGTTCTCGCGTGCGAGCAGCAGCGGCCCGAATCATTTGCACCACCACCACCACAACCACCACCATCACCACAACAACCACCACCACCCCCACCACCACCATCACCACCACCACCACCACCATCACCACCCCCACAACCACCACAACCGTCATCAGCCAAGGTCTATCCACTGCTGGTTGAAGGCCTCAGACGATCGCCCCGCCGTGAGTGGAGCTCGGGTCGCCCCCCACACGACCGCTCCCCACACGCGCCGCGCCATTGGGGTCGTTGGCCAATCATCCCATTGCCGACGCGAGTAAAGCGTCTCTCCATGACTCATGTTGGCATTGACACGGCGGCATCGCCCCTCCGTTGCGACACGTGGGAGGAACCACGTGGGCAAAGTCTCCAGAGCAGTCGTCAGCGAGGCGGGGTGATGTTTTTGGGGTCAACTTGATAAGTAGCAAGAACCACAACAAACGCAGTACAACAGCCACGACCACCACAAAACCACCACAGCCGCACAATCAAAACCCATTAACACCCAGAACGACCACAACCACATTCACAGACCCGCACCAACACCCAGCCCCACTCGCCACGAAGTGACCGTGACGTCGCCACGGCGCCTGTGCCAGGCTAGGTGCACTTTGAGGCTACCACGGGTAGCCTCAAAGTGCTCGCTGACAGGAGAGTCTCGGGGCAGACCCTGCAGGTGCCATGGCTTGGCTGACTGAGATGACTGGCAGATGCACAACCAACCACACACCCCGTTCCCACGTGCGTGTGTCACCTGCAGTGGCGTCATTGTACTCGCCACAGCTTTCAAACGAAGGCAGCAACAACCACAACCTCATCATCGTCATCATCAGCCAGCCACTGCTGCTGCTGCTGCGGATGACGATTGCGCTGCTTCTTAGTGATGAAGCTGACGGTGATTATGATGCAGCCGATGGCAATTACTTTACCGCTGATGCGCAGTCAGCTGATGCTGATGATGTAGCTTGCTCTTGCTGCTGTTGATAATGATAATTAAACTCTTACTGCTGCTGATAATTATGATAATTTACAGCTGATGGTGATTAAAATGCTGCTGCTACTGATGATGGAGCCGCTGATGGTGATGATGATGGTGGTGATGATGGTGGTGATGATGATGGTGGTGATGATGGTGGTGGTGATGATGGTGGTGATGATGGAACCGCTGATGGTGGTGATGATGGTGGTGGTGATGGTGGTGGTGATGGTGATGATGGTGGTGGTGGTGGTGGTGATGGTGGTGGTGATGGTGGTGATGGATGATGGTGATGGTGATGATGATGGTGATGATGGTGGTGGTGATGATGGTGGTGGTGATGATGGTGGTGGTGATGATGGTGGTGGTGATGGTGATGATGATGGTGGTGGTGGTGATGATGGTGGTGGTGATGGTGATGGTGGTGGTGGTGATGATGATGGTGGTGGTGGTGGTGATGGTGATGATGGTGGTGATGATGATGATGATGGTGATGATGATGGTGATGATGATGATGGTGGTGATGATGATGATGGTGGTGATGATGATGATGGTGGTGATGATGATGATGGTGGTGGTGATGATGGTGGTGGTGGTGATGATGGTGGTGGTGATGATGATGATGGTGATGATGGTGGTGGTGATGATGGTGGTGGTGATGGTGATGATGATGGTGGTGGTGGTGATGGTGATGATGATGATGGTGGTGGTGATGGTGATGGTGATGATGGAGCCGCTGAGCGCGGTGCCGAGTGAGGCTGTGGCAGCGCGAGGTGCGTGGGCCACTCGCTCACCCCACCACTCACCCCACCAACAACGTCACCCGTTGCAAGCTGCTATTTGTATTGCTCTGTCTCGTTTGTATTGTTTCGTCTCGTTCGTTCAAATGACTTTCATAGAATTTGTAAACTGAGAGATGAGAGTGAGACTTGCGACTTATCGCGTCTGTGATGGTCTGTGATGGTTGTGAGAGTCTGTGATGGTTGTGAGAGTCTGTGATGGTTGTGAGAGTCTGTGATGGTTGTGAGAGTCTGTGATGGTTGTGAGAGTCTGTGATGGTTGTGAGAGTCTGTGATGGTTGTGAGAGTCTGTGATGGTTGTGAGAGTCTGTGATGGTTGTGAGAGTCTGTGATGGTTGTGAGAGTCTGTGATGGTTGTGAGAGTCTGTGATGGTTGTGAGAGTCTGTGATGGTTGTGAGAGTCTGTGATGGTTGTGAGAGTCTGTGATGGTTGTGAGAGTCTGTGATGGTTGTGAGAGTCTGTGATGGTTGTGAGAGTCTGTGATGGTTGTGAGAGTCTGTGATGGTTGTGAGAGTCTGTGATGGTTGTGAGAGTCTGTGGTGGTTGTGAGAGTCTGTGGTGGTTGTGAGAGTCTGTGGTGGTTGTGAGAGTCTGTGGTGGTTGTGAGAGTCTGTGGTGGTTGTGAGAGTCTGTGGTGGTTGTGAGAGTCTGTGGTGGTTGTGAGAGTCTGTGGTGGTTGTGAGAGTCTGTGGTGGTTGTGAGAGTCTGTGGTGGTTGTGAGAGTCTGTGGTGGTTGTGAGAGTCTGTGGTGGTTGTGAGAGTCTGTGGTGGTTGTGAGAGTCTGTGGTGGTTGTGAGAGTCTGTGGTGGTTGTGAGAGTCTGTGGTGGTTGTGAGAGTCTGTGGTGGTTGTGAGAGTCTGTGGTGGTTGTGAGAGTCTGTGGTGGTTGTGAGAGTCTGTGATGGTTGTGAGAGTCTGTGATGGTTGTGAGAGTCTGTGATGGTTGAGAGAGTCTGTGATGGTTGTGAGAGTCTGTGATGGTTGAGAGAGTCTGTGATGGTTGTGAGAGTCTGTGATGGTTGTGAGAGTCTGTGATGGTTGTGAGAGTCTGTGATGGTTGTGAGAGTCTGTGATGGTTGTGAGAGTCTGTGATGGTTGTGAGAGTCTGTGATGGTTGTGAGAGTCTGTGATGGTTGTGAGAGTCTGTGATGGTTGTGAGAGTCTGTGATGGTTGTGAGAGTCTGTGATGGTTGTGAGAGTCTGTGATGGTTGTGAGAGTCTGTGATGGTTGTGAGAGTCTGTGATGGTTGTGAGAGTCTGTGATGGTTGTGAGAGTCTGTGATGGTTGTGAGAGTCTGTGATGGTTGTGAGAGTCTGTGGTGGTTGTGAGAGTCTGTGGTGGTTGTGAGAGTCTGTGATGGTTGTGAGAGTCTGTGATGGTTGTGAGAGTCTGTGATGGTTGAGAGAGTCGTGAGTCTGAGATGGTTGTGAGAGTCTGTGTCAGTCTGAGTGTCGTGAGTCTGAGAGTCGGTGTGAGTCGGTGAGATTCTGTGTGAGAGTCTGCATGGGTCGGTGCGAGTCGGTGTGAGTCTGTTTGGGTCTGTATGGGTCGGTGTGTGTGTGCGTGTGTGTGTGGGTCTGTGTGGGTGTGTGTGCGTCTGTGTGTGTGCGTCTGTGTGTGTGCGTCTGTGTGTGTGCGTCTGTGTGTGTGCGTCGGTGTGTGTGCATCGGTGTGTGTGGGTCTGCGTGAGTCTTTGTGGGTCTGTGTGTGTGGGTCTGTGTGTGTGTGGATCGGTGTCTGTGGATCTGTATGGGTCTGTGTGAGAGTCTGCGTGAGTCTGTGTGTGTTAGTCAGTGTTCGGGCGTGGTGCTGGCCTCCCACCCCCTCGTGCGCCGTGTCCGCCTTCACAGGTGCTCGCTAACAGCACTTGCCCCTACAGCATGTAAAGGCTATCGGGAGATCTTTGTCTTTGCGAGTCGGTGAGAGGCGCCGATGGGTCCCATTCCCGAACCTGCCGGCTCACGACAGACGCCACTCTCGTCAAGGGCAGGAGCGTGGCTAGAGGAGCAGGGAGACAAAGGCGGCCAGGCGTGGTGTTGGCCACCCGCCTTCTCGTGTGCTGTGCCGGCCCTCTTAGGCGCTCGCTAACAGCGACTTCGCCCCAGCAGTCTGTGTTTATCTTCGTAAGTCTGCACGTGCGTGCGTTTATTGCGTTACGTGCACTTTGAGAGTACAAAAGGGGTATTTATTGTGAGTTCATGAGTACGGTGTGAGTTCATGAGTAAGGCGTGAGTTCATGAGTAAGGTGTGTGTGCACGCGAATATCGTTTGGGTGCGTCTTTCTTTTGCAGTGTGTACGCATGCACTGCCGGCATGTTTGAACAGTGTGTGTACATGTACCACGATATGGGGTGCGTGTGTGTGTGTAGCGGTTAGCGCGCTGCGCTAGGATTCCCGCTCACGGCCAACACCGGTGACGATTATCTGAAACGGTCCTGGGCCTCCCCTAGGTCGATTCAGCCTCCAATAACTATCTGGTGCGGTGTGTAATCATCGCCGCTGGGGAGACAAAGGCGGCCGGGCGTGGTGCTGGCCACTCACCCCCTCGTGTGCCGTGCAGGCCTTCATAGGTGCTCGCTAACAGCACCTTGCCCTAACGGTCTGTTGAGGCTACACGGGGGATCTTTGCCTTGTGTGCAGCGCAGTGCCCTAACCACGGCGCCACCGCTCCCCACGCACACGTGCAGACTGTCGGGGCGCGGCGCTGTGAGCGAGCCACCGATGACAGCCGGCACGGCCACACGAGGGGGCGAGTGGCCCTTAACAGGTGCTCGCCGACAGCTTACACACCGCGCACTCATTTGAGGCTGAGTCGACCTGAGGGAGGTCCGGCACCGGCTCAGATGTCGACCGCGAGCGCGGGAGAGGGACGACTTTGGGGGGTTCGCATCGCGGTGCGCAATCACGACTCCGCGCCACCGCCTCCCCACTCACGGCCACCACCTGGTGGTGGGGGTGGTGGTGGTGGTGGGGGTGGTGGGGGTGGTGGGGGTGGTGGTGGTGGTGGGGGTGGTGGGGGTGGTGGTGGTGGTGGGGGGGGTGGTGGTGGTGGTGGGGGTGGTGGGGGTGGTGGTGGTGGTGGGGGTGGTGGTGGGGGTGGTGGTGGTGGGGGTGGTGGTGGGGGTGGTGGTGGTGGTGGGGGTGATGGTGGTGCGGGTGGTGGTGGTGCGGGTGGTGGGGGTGGTGGGGGTGATGGTGGGGGTGGTGGTGGTGGGGGTGGTGGTGGTGATGGGGGTGATGGGGGTGGTGGTGGTGGTGATGGGGGTGGTGGTGGTGGTGGTGGGGGTGGTGGTGGGGGTGGTCGTGGTGGTGGGTGTGGTGGTGGCGCTCCTCCTCACCTGGTCGAGCTCCTCCGCGCCAGGGACCGCTCCGGGTCGGTGTCGCCTCATCTCAGCGGGCGGCCTCTACGCCTCGGCGAGGCTGGGACCCACGGGAGCAGTCCTCCTCCTACTCTCTCTCTCTGCTCTCCTCGCTCTCTTCTGTGCTACGAACACCACGCGTGCACACAGACGGGAGGCTGTTGGGGCAGCGAGCGCACAAGGGGGTGGTGTGGCGGGACCACCGAAGCTCGGCAGCGATCGTCTCCCCGAGGCTGATTCACTTATTTTTAGGGCTGAGTCTACCTAGGTGTGGGCACAGGAAACGGTTCGCGCATTCGCCTCCGATGTTGACTGCGAGCGGGGCTCGAACTCAAGTCGCCGGCTTTGGTGGCGCAGTTCGCGCATCAAGCCGCTGCGCGCCCTACGCAGGCGACACAGTCCCCGTGCGCACAGACGCACGCGTACGCGCAAGAACACGCAGAGGTCAACAAACACACGGGAAATACACAAAGACGCCCCGTGTAGCCTTAAGAGACTGTTGGGGCAAGTGCTGTTAGCGAGTAGCAGCACCTATTAAGGCCGGTAAGGCACACGAGGGGGTGGGTGGCCAGCGCCACGCCCGGCCGCCTTTGTCTCCCCAGCGGCGATGTTCCCTACACACCGCACCAGGTTCTCATTTGAGGCCGAGTCGACCTAGCGGAGGCCCAGGACCGGTTCAAATAATCGTCGCCGGTGTTGGCCGTGAGCGGGAATCGAACTCGGGTCCCCAGTTTTATAACGCAGCGTAGCGCTCACTGCTACGCCACCGCTGCCCCACAACGCACACAAGACGAAGATACGCGCACACGCACCTGTACACACACGCACACGCACCTGTACACACGCGCACACGCACCCGTACACACGCACCCGTACACACGCACACACGCACCCGTACCCACGCACACACGCACCCGTACACACGCACACACGCACCCGTACACACGCACACACGCACACACGCACCCGTACACACGCACACACGCACCCGTACACACGCACACACGCACCTGTACACACGCACACACGCACCTGTACACACGCACACACGCACCTGTACACACGCACACACGCACCTGTACACACGCACACACCTGTACACACGCACACACCTGTACACACACAAGTACCTGTACACACCTGTACACACACACAAGTACCTGTACACACCTGCACACACACACAAGTACCTGTACACACCTGCACACACACACAAGTACCTGTACACACCTGCACACACACACACAAAGTACCTGTACACACATACACCTGTACACACACACATACACCTGCACACACACACAAGTACCTGTACACACACACCTGTACACACACACAAGTACCTGTACACACACACCTGTACACACATACCTGTACACACACACACACCTGTACACACACAAGTACCTGTACACACGCACGCGTCTATCAAGTTGCTCCCGATGCAGCCTCAGGACGTCCCTGGATTTGATTTCAGCTTCCTCTCTGCAGCCGGTTCCGTGACTCGCGGGCGGGTGGCGCGGAACCGGCAACTCTCCAGCCGGTTGCGACACGAGCTGAACTCACCTGTCTCACCTGCCTCACCTGCCGCACCTGCCTCGCCGGTTCCCCCAGGTGAGAGCGTCACGCCTCGGAGATTACGCAACGCCAAGAGGCGACATTCAGCGCAGCGCCAAGGGGCAGAGGTCGCCCGCTGCTCATGCCCCTCCCACCCATCCCCCCCACCCATCCCCCCAACCCCCCCACCCCCCAACCCCCCTCCCATCCCCCCCACCCATCCACATCCCACCCCCCCACCCACTCCAGCCACCCCCCCACCCATCCACATCCCCCCCACCCAACCCACCCCCCTCACCCCCACCCATCCGCTCGCAGGTGACAGCCACGGGGAATGGACCCTGATGCCGACTCGGATCACGGGATCGATGGTGCCATGAATCCAGGGCCGAATTTAGATTGTGAAGGCCCCTGGGCTACAGGTACTGTGAGCACCCCCCCCCCCGCCCCCCAGTGATATTTTCAAAATGAAAACAAAGTTAAAGAGAATTAAACTGTATTTTTACAAGGCTGACAACAAATAAAATTGAGCATTCACAAAACTAAATCACTTTCCACTTCATCTCTGGAGGCGCCCTCCAGCTGGCGGAGGCCACTGGGCCGCAGGCCCTGAAGCCGCCTCGCCTTGACCCGGCCCTGCGTGATACCACCATCACCACCATCATCATCACCATCATCATCACCATCATCATCATCACCATCATCATCACCATCATCACCACCATCATCATCACCATCACCACCACCACCATCATCATCACCATCATCATCATCACCATCATCATCACCATCATCATCACCATCATCATCACCATCACCACCACCACCATCATCATCATCACCATCATCACCACCACCACCATCACCATCACCACCACCATCACCACCACCATCACCACCACCATCATCACCATCATCACCACCACCATCACCACCACCATCATCACCATCATCACCACCACCATCACCACCACCATCACCACCACCACCATCATCACCACCATCATCACCATCACCGCCATCACCGCCACCATCACCACCATCACCACCACCGCCACCATCACCACCTCCACCGCCATCACCACCACCACCATCACCACCGCCATCACCACCACCACCATCACCACCACCGCCACCATCACCACCTCCACCGCCATCACCACCACCACCATCACCACCGCCATCACCACCACCACCATCACCACCACCGCCATCACCACCACCGCCACCACCACCATCATCACCACCACCATCGGCAGCAGCAGCCATGGTCAATCCACCGCTGGATGAAGGCCTCCCCACGTCGATTACCAGCGCCCCCCCCCCGCGCCCCCCACAGTTGACGTTAACGCGACGCGGCCACTGACACGCGGGACGACAAGGGCGGTCGGGGGTGGTTTCGAGCTCGCATCGCGCTCGACCGTGCAGTGCTCACCCTCACAGGCTGCTCGCCGAGAGCGCACTTGCCCCAACAGTCTGCGAAGTCTATACGCTGCGGGGACGATGCGGGGGGGGGGAACTTTATCATTTTTTGCATTGACGAGGGTTGCCAAACGGTAACCGGTAACCGTTTTGAAAATCACGCGCCGGCTTCACGAGTCGCGAACCGAGTAGGCGATGTCGGTGTTGCCGTTCCTTACCAACTGCAGCTCCGCAAGCAACTCAACTCCGCGTCGTTGTTGAAACTCGTGCGAGCCGGGGACGTGGCCTGGGTCCCGCCGCTCGGTTCGAAACCCGGTGGGTCACGTGACGGCGGTGCGAAATAAGTTGAGCGAACACGTGACACACGCGGCACACGTGACACACGCAAGGCAGGTGGGGGGTGGCACGTGGCACACGCAAGGCAGGTGGGGGGGGGGGCACGTGGCACACGCAAGGCAGGTGGGGGGGCGTGTCGTGATGAGCTTTATTGCGGCAAACTCGGCAACCTGGTTTGTGGCTTGTTTTGTTGGGTTGTTCAATTTGATGGAATGCAACAAAACGTTTTTTAAGCGCAGATTCGTAATATCGCGGGTATGGCAGGAGGGTGCGGGGCCCCTGGGTAATGCTTGGATGGGTGCCCAGTGTGCATTACATAATCACCACCACCACCATCATCATCACAACCATCATCATCATCACAACCACCACCAACGCCCTCACCACCACAGCCATCATCATAACCACCACCAACACCCTGACAACCACCACCAACACCATCACAGCCATCACAACCTCCACCATCACAACCACCACCAACGCCCTCACCATCACAGCCATCATCATCACCACAACCAACACCCTGACAACCACCACCAACACCATCACAACCACCACCATCACAACCACCACCATCACAACCACCACCAACGCCCTCACCATCACAGCCATCATCATCACATTCTAGATTTGAAGCTTTCGTGACTGCAAGGATTCATATTTAGGTTTATTTAGGTTTTTTTCGGTAAAGTCACGTATGTGACGTATGTGACTTTACCGAAACCACCTCTACATAACAATAGGCTCAGTCAACCATTCTACACAAAGACTCATTTCCTGGCAGCGATTTCAGCCGCACCACCTCTACATAATAATAGGCTCAGTCAACCATTCTACACAACAAAGACTCATTTCCTGGCAGCGATTTCAGCCGCATCATCTCTACATAACAAAAGGCTCAGTCCCTTTCACACGCACATTTACATCATCCGCACCTAGTTTACACAACAAAGGCTCATTCCTAGCAGCGTGCTTTAGCCGCACCGAACCTCACAAAAATAATATTCAGGGCCTACCTTGGCTCCTCCCACCCTCAATCAGTATATATACAAGGACTATTTCCTGGAATTTCTCTCCCTTGATACAGCTATCGTGCTGTGACAGTTCCACCTGAAGACGGAAGCTTGTGTTGCCTCCGAAACGTCGTGATTTTTATTAAATTTTTATTTTACTTTTATTAATTTTTATTTTTTACCTACGTGACTTTACCGAAAAAAAACCTAAGAATATATCATCATCACAACCACCATCAACACCAACACCCTCACCATCACAGCCATCACAACCATCATCATCACAACTACCACAAACACCCTCACCATCACAGCCATCACAACCATCAACATCATCACAACCACCACCAGCACCCTCACTATCACAGCCATCACAACCATCAACATCATCACAACCACCACCAATACCCTCACCATCACAGCCATCACAACCATCAACATCATCACAACCACCACCAACACCCTCACCATCACAGCCATCACAACCATCAACATCATCACAACCACCACCAACACCCTCACCATCACAGCCATCACAACCATCAACATCATCACAACCACCACCAACACCCTCACCATCCTTGCGTGGTAGATAAAGCAGCACCACACTGTGAGAAATCTACAATTTAGCACAGCGGTCGGGAACCTATGGCTCGCGAGCCATATATGGCTCTTCCGGTGACGGCATATGGCTCCCAGACAATTTTGAGTTGAAAAAAATAATAATAAAATAAAAAATAAATCAGTTTGGAACTGATTTTTAAATACTTGTGATATTGCTTAATAATACTGTGTCATTTTAAAATAAACAGAAATTAGTTTTGAAGATAAATTACACGGGTCACGGGTCCCGTAACCCGTGACCCATGGGTCGGGTCGGGAACCAATGGCTCGCGAGCATGTCACGGGTCATTGTGAAGGTGAAGAAATCCATTTGATCAGATAGCCAACTAGTTTATCCGCTTCAACCCTTGTAACGGAAAAGATGGCCAAAATAAAAAAAGACGATGATTACCGTGCATTCCAGGCTGCGTGGACAGAGGAATTTGCATTTGTGGAGAGAGCAGGATCTGCGGTATGTCTAATATGCAATGATAAAATGGCATCGATGAAACGGTCAAATATAAAGCGGCACTTCGATACGCACCATGCTTCATTTGCA